>NW_012267500.1:612571-631016 GCF_000151885.1 Dipodomys ordii | reverse complement strand
GAAAGAAAGAAAGAAAGAAAGAAAGAAAGAAAGAAAGAAAGAAAGAAAGAAAGAAAGAAAGAAAGAAAGAAAGAAAGAAAGAAAGAAAGAAAGAAAGGAAAAAAAAGGGAAAGGAAACTCAGGTAAGGGAAGAAACACCACCCTCTGACCCTGGTCTCTTATCTTCACTGAGATGCCAGGGAGCTGGCACATCATTTATTATTCACAGGCACCTGAATGGTTAATCTCTTTTTTTTCTTCTTTTCCTTATTTTGACAACCATGTTTATCTTTGGAAAAGGCTAGCTGAGGCACTGAGCGACACTCCAGCACTAACTGCTAACACATGGCAAAAATTTCTCTCATATTTGCGCAGATACGCAAGCCAAGATCAACACCATGAGTTTGATTTTCTTCATCATGAATTGACAGCTTATTTATCTCCACGGAAGAACTTTCTAAGCCCTTTAGGCACCCGGGCAACTTAGGAGGCATTCAGCCTCAAAAATATTATTGCTTCAGGAAAAAAATAAAACAAAGACTAAATTATTTCTCTCTTAGTAGGCTCTTCTCCCTCTAAAGAGACATGTTGGTGACCCCAAGTTATGACAACAGTTTGTAATCAAATATGACACACAGACACACACACAAACACACATGGGTCCCCTTGCCAATTGGTATTATATAGAAAAATCTGTTTAGACGAATGCTACTCCGGCACCACTGAGTTTTGTGATGATGCTACACTTTTCATGGATCCTTTTCCAATAATGCTCAGGAAGCCTCATTAGAATAATTAGGGAAGAAGCCATTTCCGTCTGCCATGTCTTACTTTGGGAATAGTGGCTTCTGGTGCCTGTAAAACCAGCAAGAAACAGAAACACAAATGCCAACTCCCAAGCCATGGGGCAGAGGAATATTAACGCCATGTGGCTGCTTGTACGGACCTGCCCTGCTGCCTCATTTGGGGCAGGAGTGGGTTTTCCTAATCCTCAGCGTGCTGTCAACTCAGGGGTTTGGAGAAAGATAAGAAGAGAGTGATGGAGCGCCCCATTGGCAGACTCTAGGCCCAGACACCCAATGAGGCTGTCCCCACCTCCACAAGGGTTATAAACATGGCCAACTAGAAACTCGCCTGGAGAATTCCAAGAAAAGTCAACATTAATGATGCTTCAATGAAGCCTGTAATACTAGCTACTCAGAAGATCGTGGTTTGAGGCTAGCCTGGTCAAAAAAAAAAAAAAAAGTGCGCAAGACCTCCTCTCAACCAATCACTGGGTGCAGTGGGTGACTGTCATACTACTTCGTGTGGAGTATAAATGCCCAACTACAGCCCAGGTTGGCCTCAGCTAAAAGTGAGAACTTTTATCTGGAAAACAAGCAGAGCAAAGTAAGGCTGGAGCTGGGGGAATGGTTTAGTGGTACTGTGCCTGTCTGGCAAGTCTAAGGCCCTGAGTTCAAAGCCTAGTACTACTAAAAATTAAATAAAATTTTATACCTGACTTATGAAACAGTTACCCCTCTGTACATTACCTTTATACTAAAAATACTTAATAATAAATGTTAAAAATTTCTAAAAGGGGGCTAGACAGAGCACAAAGCCCTTAGTTCAAATCTTAGTAACAACATCAACAACAAATGTGGAGAGCCCATTGGAAATGGAGGAGGAAAGGACTTGGATTCACTTGTTATCAATATGGCCATAAAGCTGATTAGGGGAGGGACACGTTGTGTACACAGACACTTGCTCAGGCGAAAGCTCACATCCAGCCTGGATTAACATATGTACATATTTGTTCAGCAGACGCCTTCAAAGTTCTCTCCTTTCTAAGCACGATGCAGATCAAAATGTAATTTTACAAACTCGGGGAATGTCCCCGGCATTAAATTAAAATAGCTCACCGGCCAACAGATGGCAGCTGAAGCAAATCGCTCGCCGATTTAAGTAAGAACACGGGTCTGTTGGGTTGTGCATGTTTCTCTCACAGAAGTTGACTGTGAAATGAAGTCAACTTCAGGACGTGGTTGTTTGGAGTAGGAAAGGGAAATTACTAAAAAAAAGAAAAAATGTCCCCTTTGTTCCTGGAACCCACGGTGATTCACAAGAAGGGTTATCCCCCCCCCCTCCATCTTCTGATTCTAAATCACTAAGGTGGAAATGTCATTCACCCAGGAGGTTATTGATTAAAATAAAGAGCAGGGATGTTTTCTGCATGAAGCTCACTTCTATTGGCAATGTTACATCATTTAGATACTGAAAGGAAAGAAGGAGGGAAGGGGAAAAAAGGAGACCCAGTAGGTAAAGAAAGGTTCTGAACAGTCAGAGACCAGGAATAAATAATACAAAGAAGCTTTCTGGCCTGAGGAGGGAGGCAGAGGTTGGCATTATTTTACATTAGAAACACTTTGTATTCAAACCGGTAATTGATAGCGGTGGAGTGTTGAGAGAAAGAGCCACTTGCGTTCAGCCAGGCTGCCCTGCCAATCAAACGCAACCTTTCTTTTTGAATGAATAAAAGCTTCATTGCCCTATTATGCTGATACAGTCAGACAGGACTAAAGTAGCCTGTTTGTCAAGTTTATGTGCACTGCCCCAAGCTACTTAGATTCTGACGCTTAAATAATCCCTTCAAAATCAACCCTGATTTTGGATACCTTTTTTTTTTTTTTAACCCATGCAGTGTAAATTTTACCCAGCACTTGCCTGCTGGGGCCCCAGATGGGAGCTGGAGGATCCTCTATCTTCTGTTGGACAAGGCAGACATTTGGCTGTCTTTGTTTACAGGGCAGGTCCAGTGGCTGTCTGAAGCCTGCAGACATCCCCTGTCCGCAGCTCTGCGGCAAGCCAGGGTAACGTCTCCCCGCTGCCCCTCTTGCGGCTTTGGGAATTTAAAAAAAAAAAAACAAAAAGCAAAAAAACACCAAGCCCTGGCTACTACTTCTTGATCAAAGAAAATGGGGCTGGGGGTGGGGAAGGTTGTATTTGTTTCCTTGGTCCCAAGTCCTCCACTACCTCTAGTTGGGCTCAGACGGGCCTGCAAGGTGACATGGCACCCAGACCCTGGGTCTTTAAACACTGAAGACTAGGATCTCAGGAAAGCTGAGGCCCTGAATACACACACACACACACACACACACACACACAAATGCACATATGTACCCACCTTCACAGGTCTGTATGTCTCTGCCATCCTCATTCCTGCATAACAACGCAGGTGACAAAACTGTTTTGTATTTGCAAGAGAGGCCCCAGTAACAATGAACATGTAATCCAGGCTGGAATAGATTTATCAGGCTTCAAGGATTATTGTTTGCTGAGAGATGGTACACACATTACCATTTCACAGTTCAGCTATGACATTATTAACCTACTGTGCAAGGATTTTTATTGCCAGATTGGTCCATTTATCAAAAATAAGAGAAACTCAAAACCCCATAAGGAAGTTAACATCTCAAGCAGGCTTGGTTTTCACTTAATGCCATTAATCTATCTATTTACACAAGAGCACGAAATAGTTCATTTAGTAACGCTTCTCTATTTGGTATAAAAGCTGCAAGACAGAGCTGGATGCAAGATTGTGAATGTCATGGGCACTGACACAGAAAAAGGGAGGGTTTTCCTCCTTAAAATGAATTCTAGTCCCCAGAGGCTGCTGGATATCCTAGGTGGCGATGTGCTAGGGGCTCAGGATTCCACCCACCGGAGGCCCTGAAAGTTTTAAACATCTAAGCTGGGAAAAGATGTGAAAGCAGCTGTCCTTCCTAATTACTTTGTGACAAGATTTAAAAACAACAACAACAACAACACATAAAGTTGCCAATGGCTCACATCTGCAATCCTGGCTACTCAAAAGGCAGAGATCTGAAGATCAAGGTTCAAAGCTAGCCTAGGCACACAAATCAAGAGAGTTTTAGTTCCAGTTAAACCAGTAAAAGGCCCAAAATGGAGCTGTGGCTCAAGTGGTAGAATGTTAGCCTTGAGTGAGTAGCTAAGGGACACCACCCAGCCTGAGTACAAGACCTGGTACTGACACAAAACAACAATGACCAAAAAAAGAACACCGTCCCCCCCGCAAAAAAAAAAAACCATAAAGTTTCCTAAAGGAAAGAATCATACTCAACCTTAGTGCAGCAAGGGCCCTTACAATAAAACAAGGGACAGGGAAGAAGGCAAACAACTCAATAATTCATACACGCAATTGATTTTAGTCTGCAGAGGTAGTAGGCATTTGACCTATCTTCTCCAGTGGGCGGTTTACAGGACATGGGTCCCACACCACCAAGCAGGGGGCACTCTCTGTACAGAGCCCTGCTACCATGCGGGAACCTCCATGGCCATATCAGATGGATGTATCTGCGGTGAAAGGCAGAGGCTTTAAGGAAAGGAGGAGGAGGCCAACTCACTCCATTCCTGTTTGTCTACCTTCCTTTTGCTTCCTCCTTTTACTATTTCTTTCTAGAAGAGAAGATGGGGCCTGAGCCCACCCAAGTTCTTCCACAACTAACACGTAGATGATCAGTCATTGTTTTTCTTTGCTTTTTCTTTTGCTTTCTTTGAAAGCAAAAAGAAGGCTTTTCTGCGGAAAGAGGAAGGGGCATTCCTGTTTGCTACACATATAATGTACATATACATGCATACATATATACATGCATACTTATATACATACGTATACAGCTGTGTATGTGCTATGCATTTACACATATACATATCTGTATCTATGTTAAAATGTGTATTGATATGTTACTGATACATATATGTTGCATATGTATATGCACATTCATGTGTGTATAAATGTGTGCACAGATACATGTGTGCATAGTGTACATAGAAAAGTATCAAGAGGTTTTTGTAAAAAAGACTTTCCTGTCTGAAATTATGTAACGTGCTTGTGTGCACACCTGACTATATAACAAGAGGTTTTTGCAAGAGAGATGGTCATTTTTTAATATATTATGTATGCATGAGGTATGGACATGACACATATAAAAATGAATGTCCCTTCACTTTCATGGACACCGACATGCACACACACGCACACACGCACACACACACACACGTGCACACACACATTTTGAAGGCACACACTCAGGTGATAGAGTCAAAGCCCAGCAAGCCACTGGCCAGCTATGTTGCAAAGGCCCCAGGCTCACTGAGGTGGTCAGGGCCCCACAAATGCGGGCTTGAATGAGCCCCTAGGACTGTGCCAGCGTCCACACCAACACTGTCTGCATTCCTGCACGAGCACTCAGGAGACGGGAGGGTTTGGCAGGTGGTTGAGAGACTGGCGATCTGTCTGACTCCAAAGCCTCTTACCACTGCCGTGACCCGCTTTGCTCGGGCCTGTGCAGGGGGCCTCGGTGTGTGAGGAGACGGCATCAGCCCCGGAGGAGGCCCCAGTGTGGTAGATGCCAACTCAGCATGCCGAAATCAACAAACGCCAACCCCACAGGGGAAGAGGCTGGGGCCCACCCACCCCATGACTCCCTGGCTGAGCCGGGCGCAGAGACTGCTGGGTACTGTGCATGCCAAAGCACACACGGTCTGACTTTTCTACGGCACACCTGTTCAGCAGGTACTCAATGAGGCTGTACCCCTGCAGGACCTGGCAAAGTGCTGACACTGAAATCAACTTGTGGTTGCTGTACTTTCTGAGCTTCGGCTGGTGCGGGGAATGGCATTGCTCCAGTGATATGAAATCACGTCTCATCTCTCTCGCCTCACAGACTCATCGCAGCAAAACATGGCATGAATCAGTGAGAGTGAATAAAAAGGGATGGAAAGTCAGGGAGATCTCAAGCTATTCCTTCCTCTGCAAGGTACCTGATTTTATCTTTTTTTTTTTTTGGCAGATGAGAAGTATGAGTCTACTGAGTTCTTTCAACACATTGAATAAACTTCTCAAATTATTTTAATCTCATGTTGCTTATCTGTAAAATGAGGATAGCGCATTCAATGAGCACCTATTTAGCGCTAATGACTCGCCCAGCACTGTGCTTGTGGCTAGAGACAGGAACATGAAAAAGAAGAAAGAGTGAACCTCAGGGTGGGAGAATGACAGACAGACAGCTGAGGTCCATGGACCAGTGCTTGTGCCCAATATGTGGCACAACCAGTGTGCAAGAAACCCACTCGGCTCAGCTTAAAAGACTTCAATCCTGAAGATTCTGAAGGTTAGCAGGAGCAGCTGTTAACAAGAACTGTGGCTCCACTGTTCATATGACAATTGCTTGTTTTAGGATAGACAAATCGCCGAGCATCATGATCCACAAAGAGGAGAAACTGAGTCATGGGGAAATGAAGCAATTTATCCAAGTCATTGAAGGGAAGAGCCAAGATTCAAAGGCAGGCGCCTAGCCCTAAGTCCCTCCTAGTGACCTCTGTGCTGCATGCCCATCACTAGACAGAGGACGGCAGAGCTTGCTAGGGAGCAGATTCCAAGTCTGAGGCAGAGCGGTGCTGTTTAGCAGAGAGCTTGGGGCAGCTGGAGGCTGGGAATGGGGTTTGGTGAGGGTTCTGGGTGAAGGAGAAGCTACGTCTGGACTGATCAGGTGCATCCCCGTGCAGCTAGAATGCAAAGGGAGGGCGCTGGGAGGATGACGATTCGGGAGCAGCGCCCCGCCCCGCCCCGCCCCCCACATACATACCCGGCCGCCTTGTGCCTTGTGAAGACTAATTAAAACACAGCCACATAAAATCAAAAGGGGAACACAACAGAAAAGGGTCACCATGATAGGGATGGAAAAGAAGGAGGGGCTAGGAGAAAGAGAACCGGATCAAGGCAAGCGGTGTCCCGGCAGTAATGGAGATAAGAGATGACCAGCTAAAGGCGGCCAGCACCCAAGCTTTGTGCTGAGGAAACAGACTGGCTGGGAGTGTTCTTGATTCAGTGACCCTGAGATGATCGGCTAAATAATTCCCGCACTCGAGGGCGGTGCGGAGTAGAGGTGGTGAAAGCCACAATGATCTTCACCATCTTAGTGGCAGGCAAGGGAGTAGCTGCTACGGACCAGGCACTCAGCTTGTGCTTTGTCCATCTGTTCCTTCGAGCCTCAGGATGACTCCATGGCGACAATTCTGGCTCCTTAGAGAGGTAGAAACGAGGCCCGTGGTGCCTGAGCAAGTCGCTTAAACACCACATTCTCGAGTGGCCGAACAAGAACTTGAACCTAGGCCCGCCGTGCTGTGTCCGTGTTCAGAATTATGCTAACGATCGTGCCCTTGTACAGCATTTTCTTTTTGTCTTCCTTGCATAGTGAGATGTCAGCAAAACATGGGATTGCATGTAGTAGATCTACTATGCGGTGTAACTATTGAAATTGTCCTTCCACCTGTGTGCCGCCCCCCACGTTCCCCAACTGGGCTCCAGGCGCAGTTGGAAGAAGGCAGTTCTAAGGTGGGGGGAGGAATGGAAGACTCTGGCCTGCCACATTGGCTTGCTTACCTCTTCTGTTCCTAATTCTTACAAAGGACCCATTGGTGCCCGCCTTCCAGATTGCCTGCGCGGGTACGGCTGCAACCTATGCACCCCACTAGAAGGAAAGTGATCACTTGAGGTTCTTTCTGTCATCAGCAGATCCCACTGGAAAAGGCATGTGGACCAGCGGTGGAACCACGACTTTCAGAAAGCCAGCAGACCTTCTCTGAATTGGCAACAACAAATGCTGGTCCCAAGCCAAATGCTCTGTGTCTTCCAGCAATACTCATCAATAACTGACAGATTCCACATTATTTCTGAAGTCTAACAGTTCAAGATAGATGGATGGGCATTTGCTTTGCATTGGTGAATTCAGATCCAAAAAAAAAATAATCACACAAATAACATTCCTTAGATTAAAGCATTTCTGTACAGACTTGGGGGTAGGGGGGCGGTAAATCCAGGTCTCCTCTTCTGTGAACTCCAATCCATCTTAAGCCAATTGAAAGTAAGTGATGTTTGTTTCCCTTTCAAAATAATAGTAATAATACTAAAAACATCTAATCTTGGTCCAACATCTCCATAAAACAGTACTGCTTCACTGCTGGGAGGCGAATTTTAAGGAATAGCTAGAGCCACCTTGTGAAAAAACGATCAGAAGACAATCCTCTGCATAAAAGCAGACTTGCTATAACACAAAAGGACGCTATGGGGGCAGAAACTCCTATCTTTCAGCCTCCTTCTGGCATACTAAGAAAAAAGAAGTTGGGTCTTAATAAACGTTCTGTTGATGACTGAGCCAGTAAATGGCTTCTGTCCTGCTGTCCTCATAACTGATTTTACATTTAGAAGACCATATGTCCCATTTTGGTTTGAAAAATGTGCTCCCAAAAACTCAGCTCCTTATAGAGACATCTCCATCAATAACTTAACCAGTTTCTTTGGCCCTAAAAATAAAACACACTAAGCGTTCCATCGTTTTATGTACTCTAGATTTTTAAAAAAACAAAACTAGGAAGTGGCACTGTAGCTCAAGTGGTAGAGCGCTCGCCTTGAGCTGAAGAGCTGAGGGACAGCACCCAGGCCCAGAGTTCAAGCCCCACGACCGACAAAAAAAAAAAAAAAAACTAATTTTCAGTTTTATATGCAACCGTGCTGTTGTGTATACTGTCCCACACTGAAAATGGCGCTGTGGGATTGACTGGGTTTAGAATGAGCACGTTATGCTAAAAGCTCATCTCTGTGGAGTTCCACTTATCAGAGAGATTGTAACCTACTTTCTATATTTATTATCTCACAACATTGTCCTTGTGGGTTTTTCCAGGTAATTCTTAGGAAAAGCATAGAGTTAATGAATGATTTTGAATGACTACCTGTGTGTTGAGCCTACCTCCGTTCCCCTCCGCCCCCCCCCCACTCCTACCTCCATATGCTTCTCTGGAACCTTCTTTTATAGACCTCTGTTTATTTTCATTCAACCCAGTAGCCTGCAAGTGGCTTCTATACCACGGTACATCACCTGCTAGGATTCACTTCAGTGAAAAACCAGGTTATGAAATAATATATTTAAAGCATTTCATGTTTATGATTCCAAGAGGGAGAAAGTCTAACCTTGCACTCTAAAAAAAGTTTGCCAACAAATTTCCAGGGGCAGAGGTGAAAAATGACAACTCTCTGGCTTCTGTCTGAATTGCAAAATTCAAATGATTAACCTCACTGCTGGGTTCTCTCCTTTCCAGGGGAAAGGGAAGACAGGATACTTTCTCTGTCTAGAGCCTGGATTTGTGCTGGAAGGTGAAGGCTCTACCAAAGTCTTTTAGTCAGCAAAATCTTACAAATATTCATTTGATCTAGAAAGCAAGCCCAAAAGGCAACATATATTGACAGTTACTATGATCAAGTTCTTTTTCCAATTCTCCCAGTTGGTCAAGAAATAAAGGAGGCTGTCAAAATTTACTTCTCATTTTTTTCTTCTTGTACATGTATGTATGTATGTATGTATGTATGTATGTATGTATGTATGTATGTATGTGTATGTATATAAGTACAGCATATGGAATCAACGTCTGCCTGAAAAGAAAAATCACAGTATTGACTGTGGCTAGTTAGTATTATGGATAATAAAATGTAACTGGGCCAGATTGTTCTCGGAGAAAGTCGTTTGCATTCCTCAGAGACAGGAAGGTGAAACCGGTGTATAGCGTAAAGCTAATAAATCTACATAGCTCCAGAAAGCTTTCACACCCAATGTGCTAAATTTGTTCAGTGAGTTGGCAAGAAAAAACATTTTCTATGACTCTATCTTTTCGATGTAAAACATATTCCTCCACCAGAGCCCAATAAAAATTGACAAATTATACTAAAGGCCATAGAGCTGGTACTGATACGTTTTCAAAGGAGGAGGAGGAAAGTCTGCAGTTGGGAAAAATGTATAACCCAGAAGGTTTGGTTTGTGTTTCTGTATGGATTTACTTGTAGATATTCTTGCTAATCCCTCTTCATCCCTCCCATAATAAAATTCGCCCCAGGCCTCGACCACCCCAGGAGTCCTTACCACCACTGCAGCTGTGGATCTATGGGTCTCCTCCTCCTCCTCCCTCTCTACCTCCCCCCCCCCGGATTTTCCTCCTACTGTGTACAACACATGAGTCTTCTTCCCAACCAAGCTAAGCTGATTTTCTTCCCCCTATTTCCCCTGCCTACCATATTGAATAATTCTCTTCTTGTCTTGGCCCTACCCCATCCATGTCTTAAACCGCCCAATTCCCACCGGCTGTATCAGAGATTTTCTCTCAAAATGTATCCCTCCCTGCTCATGTTCAACTATCCCAATTTCTCATATCCTTAAAACACCACCCAAAGTTTTTACAATGAATTTGTACAAGTGCTAAAAATTTCTCTACTTTCTAACTTTAAATAGAGAGGAAATTGAAAAACGTGTATGATAGCAAGCATGCAAAAAACTTGAGAATAAAATGCATGACAGAATTCATGACGCCGCGCCAAGAACCTCTGCTAAACCTAATCAACCGGTGCAACCAGACATCCAAGACTCCTGGAACTGCTCAATACGCTTCCATTCTGCATATGAGACCTGGAGCAATTACGGGAATTTCTGAGAAGACACAGAAACAGAACCTAAACTAAAAGTGCAGGTCTTCTCTCTCCATCTTTCTACTCTTCTTGTTACTGGATATAATATCCCCTGTTCCTGCAATCTAGGTTGTTAAAACAATGAATTAAATGAGCTGAGCACTGGTGGCTCACACCTGTAATCCTAGCTACTCAGGAGGCTGAGATCTGAGGATCATGGAAAGACCAAGAAGCCCTTAGCTCCACTTGACCAGCCAAAAGACAGAAGTGGAGCTGGGGTTCAAGTGATAGAGTGAAAACGCTAAGGAATAGCACCCAGGCCGAGTTCAAGCCTTAGTATCCGGCGGGGCGGGGGGGGGAGAGGGGGGAAGCAAAACCAAACAACAAACAGCAACAAAAAGAAATAAAATATGAAAGACCTTTATGAAACCAAAGATGTCACGTGACAGATACTATAAAGGATCAAACAACATTGTTTCTTTTTCCTAAGCATTTCATTCATTCACTCATCCAAACTTAAACTTATGAATGCTAGGCCAAGTACTCTATCACCAAACCACATAATCCTTATTTTTTGGAATGTTTAATTCCTGGTCTTCTGCCACAAGACTTTTTATTTAATACTCATGCTTCTTAAAAATTATTAATAATTATGCTTTCCCACAATGAAAACTAAAAATGGTCCCCATTCCCTCGCTCATTTCAGGGCCATTTTCCTCCTATTTAATTCTGCAACAGCTGTCCACACCTCTGTATGCTTCTGAGAACCACACAAACTTCTCAGCAGGCCCATGAGAGTCTTTGAGTTTTCTTTTCTGAAGAGGCAGACCCTTTTCCTGTCTAAACCCAGGGACTCTAGAGAATTCTCATCCCCAGTCATTTCTCTCTCATTGTTACAAACGGAGATGAGAAGTAAAAACAGCATCATAGTAATTTCCTCCAGCTTGCTGTATATTCAACACTTCTATTTGTACTTTTTGTTTTGTCTGCTGCCTTTGTTTTCTGTCCCCCGCCCCACAGGGCTGCTAAGCCGGGTATCAAATACACAAGAGTTTTAGATACTGCAGTCGAGATCATTGCCATTTTCCCTCCAGCTGGAGATGGATCACTCTTGAAGGGAGAGGTTTTTCTGGCTAACATTTTTAAATAAGCTGGGTGCCAGTGGCTCACACCAGTAATCCTAGCTACTCAGGAGAAATCTGAGATCTGAGGATCAGGGTTCAAAGCCAGCCCAGGCAGGAAAGTCTGTGAGACTCTTATCTCCAATAAACCACTAGAAAACCAGAAGTGATGTTGTGGCTCAAGTGGTAGAGCTCTTGCCTTGAGCTGAAAGAGCTGAGGAACAGCGCCCAGGCTCAGAGTTCAAGCCCCACGACCAACAAAAAATAAAATAAAAGTTAAGACTCTTTCAAGGCATTCCGTGCTTTCTGGCAAGTTTTCCTGGTGGCATAATCCTCTAACATTCAGTGCCAGCATTCTGGTCCCACGCCCTGGCTAGTGTCTCTCTTCTTAGGGGCACTGATTGGACCCTTCTCCATGTTGTTGGTGCTGCTTAGAACTTTAAAGGCAAACAAACACTGACTCGTGGGCACAGACATACTTTCTGTCTCTTCAAGAGGTGAATCCACACACCAAATGTCGTCAGTCTCCTTTTCACACAGAATCGCAGGCCTGTCAGAAGTCAGGGGATATTATAGCTCATGATTCTCCACTGGGCACATTTGGTTTGGAGGTGATTGCTTTGTTTTTTTATCTGAGTGCCACCCTGTTGTTGGTGTTTGACGGGGGGGGAGGGGCTACAGTGGCATTTTATTTTTTCTTTTCTGGGGGTTTGACCTCAGGACCTTGTATTTGCTAGGCGGGCACTTCACTACTTGCACTATCCACCACAATTCATGGCTTTAAAAAAATAATCAAATAAACTTTGTCTCCTTGTTGCTACTGCTCTTTATTTTGGCTTTACAATAGCATGTCCATATTTCACCAGCTTCTGAACTTACAGAGCTAAGCACAGTGGCTTCTGGGCAGTGATGGTTGCTTTCAGGAGGGAGTGAGGGGCCGGCCCCTGGGGCAAGGCGCTTGCCTTTCTCCGGACGTAGCAAGCTTTCCTCCTCTTTGGTTGGCATAGTATATGTGTGTTGTGCCAGAATACATACAAGAAATAAATTCAGCCAGGTGCCAGTGGCTCCCACCTGTAATCCTGGCTACTTGGGAGCTGGAGATCAGGAGGATCATGGTTCAAGGCCAGCCTGGGCAGCAAAGTTCATGAGATTCCATCTCAGAAGAAGCAGCTGGATGTGACAGTGCTTCCTTGTCATCCCAGCTACTATAAGAAGCCTAAAATAGGAGGATCACTGTCCAGGCGTGCATCCAGACACAGATAGAGGAGAAAGTGAGACCCTATCTCAACAATAACCAGTGCACAAGGGCCAGAAGGTTGGCTCTGTGATGGACAGATGCAGCGCAAACCCTGAGATCAAACCCAAGCAGCAGCAAAAATGAAAAATAGGGAAATAAACTTAGCCATCAGCTCTTGCCCATTATTTCCTTTGAAATAGAAGCAATGGTGATAGCCTTGCTATTTCCAGAGGCCTCAGTAACCCAGGTCTCGGCTTGGGACTGATTTTTATTCCTCTGATAGTATTTTTTCATGGAGCCAGCTAAATAGTATAGGTATGTGGGTTTGTGTGTGTGTGTTTGTGTCTTTTACATGTATGTGTGTGTGATACTACACAGGCACATGTGTTGTGGTGTACACTGTATATTTATATAACTATCTCCTGGCTCAATCAATTCTTCTTGGCAATGTTTTGAATATTCAAGTCTTAAATGTCCTGGATTAGGACTCTTTTTGCAGATTTTAATTTTCATTCTTCTGATCTCACTGAAAAATAAAGGACTCTATTTTTACTTTAATTAATTTGTTTGCTTTGGACATCTGGCTACTGTTTGTCTGAGAGTTCCTCTTGTTCTGTGTATAGCATCAGATAACCTTCATTGATCTCATCCACAATTAACATAACTGCATAATATACCAGGGAATTACTACAGTGCAAGATCCATGCCCTTCATTTTACATGTATGCCTATATATACAGGCACACATTCACAGTTCTTCCTGATCCGTTTAGAATTCTGTCTTATGGTATTTCCATATTTTATTCTTTTACTTATATCTGATGGAATCCAAGATGAGGGAGGAAAGTTACTTTTCCCTTTCACAAGTAAGAAGGGAAATGTTGAGAGAAAGAGATAAACACTTGAAATAGGGGCAGGGTTGAAATCTTTATTTGGTGCCTAAACAGGGTCTCTGAAATTCCCCAATCAAGATGCACTGTACTCATAAACTGACAGGCTGAGTTGAAACCCCTTTGTGCAACTACTGAAAAAGATAACAAAAATTTACAAAATAACCAAAAATATTCCCCATTCTTATCAGACTTGGTATGACTTTTCCTGGTAACGTACTGAAAGAAAGAAAATGAAAGGAAGGAAGAAAAGGTATTTGGATTCTATTCGTATTGTGTATTATTTTTTAATTTCAAGCTATAATGATTTTACCTGCTCAGCACTTACTTCAAGGTCCCTCACTTGGGCTTTTTTTTTTCCTTCATCCTTGTTTCATACTTAAGGTTATTCCTTTGGTTTTATTTCTATCAGCCTCATACTTTCTTCTTTGCTAATCTTCTCTAAACAGTTTATGTCTTACAATATGTGTAATTCTCCACATACCTCCCCCACCCCACCTCATTTTCATTATCTTCTGTGATCTGCCTATACCCATCATTTCTGGAATGGAGAATGTCTGGACTTCTTTGAAAACCTACATGTCAAAACATAATAAAAATGTTTTCATTGTTTATATTGTTTTAAGAGAAGTGAATGGCTTCCTCAAACACCAATTCCAAATTTATATTCAATTTTGAGAATATATTATTAAGTCTTTCTCCCCCTTCCACCCCCTGTTAAAAAAGACTTGACTCCGTGGTCTTGCCTGGTTGGATTAGGAGCTAAGGCACTCCTTATAAATCAGTGTAATCTTCACCACAGGACATTGCTATATTGAGAATTCCTCTCTGAATTGAGCATTTTCAATTACGTTACATGTTTCTACTTAGTAAGCCAGCTTAATTCCCTGCGATGTCACAATATTAGAACATGGCCAGGTTGGGAAAAAGGGGCAATCTTACTTCTCCTGTAAGTTGTTTAGCCTTTGGCACTTATAAATCCTCCCAAAACACATGGGAAATCCCTTTTCCTTGCTTTTAATATGTCTTTAGATTTATTACATGAAGAATCTGCTCACTTAATCCTTGGCCGAGGCCAGGGTTCATCAACCTTCTAATAAAGGATCTACACAGGGGAAGAAGGAAACAAAAATCACAAAATCAGATGTTCAAGGGAGGCTTCCAACGAAAGTGCTTTTGTTTGTGCTTTCTCCACAAGAAAGACAAGCCTGGGAAGAGACTTAAAATGACTTCATAAATCCAGTGCCATTTATCCTGGGCTTTATTTCTAGGTAGTTCAGCATGGTGAGCAGACAGGGCAGAGGCTGAAGGGCCCTTTGGGGACCAAATTACTGGCTCAAAATGGGTCTTGTGTTCCAGGTGTAGAACAATATTCTCCGAGAAATGTTACAGAAATTTGTCCTTCTTCAAGGAGGTTTGTTAGAGCATTTGCAAAGACTGAAGCCTACAACATTAAGAAAAGAGGGTGGGTGAAGTGGAAAGCTTTATCTAAAAGGCATTTCAAATAATTTCACCCAAAATATTCCTTTATATCCTGCAAATGACTAGGAGGGAAAAGTTGCTGGAAGAAATTAACATGCTGTCTAAAATGCCACATGAAAGGTCCCAGCAAGGTTGGCAAGACCCACGGTGTTTGTTGACTGCATAATGAAACAATCTTTGAATTCCCTATGCAGAAATAACAATATCGGAAGAATATTTATGACATGGGTTAAATCAGATTTTCATCCTTTTCCTCAACTTGGAATTTGGAAAAATGACATTTTTGTTTGTGTTTGTGTTTCTGCCAGTCCTTGGGCTTGAACTCATAGCCACCCTTGAGCTTTTTTGCTCAAGGCTAGTGCTCTAGCACTTGCACCACAGCTCCACCTCCAGCTCTTTGGTAGTTAATTGGAGATAAGAGTCTCACAGACTTTCTTACTCAGGCTTAAAACCATGATCCAGATATCTCAGCCTCCAGAGTAGGTAAAATTACAGGTGTAAGCCACCTCTATCCAGCGTTAATATTTTACATTTCCTTTGATAATTGATAGTCCTCTCTATTTACAAATATGAGAGATTATAGGGTACAAGGTAGAAAAAAAATTATCCTAATGTCTAAATGACTTTTTCCTTTTTTTCATGTTTATTTTTTTCTCACCTCCACCCCATCCCCAATACACACACTTTATTGGTTTTCCTACTCATAGTCTTGAGGCTGTCGTGGGTTAATTTCTGTCCAGAGGCAAGTTAGGCCCCAGCCACTAAAAAGACCCCAAGCCTCCTCCCTTTCCTCAGTTACTTGAGTCATTTAGAAGCTGACTCATCCTTCAAAATCCCAGGCCAGCCATCACATCTTCATGGTCTTAGGGGCAGGATTAGTTGTTCTTTCAAGATGCCAGAGAAGAGCAGAGAATGAGGTAAGAAAAACAGGGAAACTCACCCAGGCACTATGTCACCTGGTCAGGGATGACACACAGGCCTTTCTCGGCTCATCCCAGCCCTCTCACCGTCAATGGACCTTCACAGTAAGCAACGGGCCGGTGTATAAGCAAGCAATATCATGTCCAAATTCCTTCACATCTCTAAGACCACAGACCCTGCTCTCCACCTGTGGCAGGAACCAGATACTTTTCAGAACTCAGAGTCCTACATATCTGACACATAGGGCAGATTTATGAAACAGTACATCAGTGAAATAGATAAAGCTCAGTATTAATGGCAGGCAAGATTATGATGACTGCCCAAATTCCTTTAAAGCTCTAGGAGTGGTATTTACATTCCTTCCTTTACCAATTGAGGGTAATGAATTATCATTTTCTCTTAGTATTCCAATAAGTCAACAACAAGGGAGATGCCAGATAGGAAATGTCAGTCATCGCATTATTCATTAGGTATTCATTACGAGTGGAGTACTCTGCACAACATTTTCAATTAATGCAAAAGCAGTACTACAATAAGATTTGTTGGGGTGCCTTATAATGATGATGATGGTGATAATAATGAAATTAATAGTTAACTAATGTTGACTGAATGCTTACTACATGTCCTATGCATTGTACAGCTATTCTTTAATACTCACGTTTCACAAACAATGGAGAGACTGGGGATTAAAGACAGAGAGAGTCTCCAGCCCAAGTCAGGGATGGAAGACAGTGCATTATTCCACTAAGGGACTATCAACGATGAACAAGCTTTTTCTGAGAGGAGGAAAGTAAACAGTTCACATGGAGGGAGTATCTGGGGGCCTGAAACCCCCACTGTGATCCCTGGGGACAGCAGTGGAACCGGTTCCCAGCTAGAAACATCCAAAGCCAGAGTTCTTCTACCAGCTGCTGAAATGCAATTTCCAACTTCTAAAAATAAAAAGCTCATGATCAGCCGAATTATACTTTGGGAACTATTGACAGATACCAGAATTTCTTCCTCTGAAATGCCTTCTCAATCCAGAGTAAAGAGAGGGAGAGAGGAGGAAAAAGTTGTGAGAGATGGGAAGGAAGAAAGAAATTCCAATTTCTTCTAAACAAATAAGCTAGAGAAAAATCAAGGGCAAAGGCAGGTTGAACAAAGGAAGGTCCTTTACACACACAGGCAGTAGGAGAAGAGGAGGATACGGATTGCTAGGCCTTCACCAAAGGCAAGTTTCAAATCATTTTCAGCCAAAATAAACATTCTCTGACCACTTGGGCTTTCAGGGGTCAGAGAATCATTCATGTTGGACACTGGATGACAGCATTTTCATTGACTCCAATGTGCTACTGACAAAAGGATGGGATTTTTTTGCCCTCAACTACCATCGATTAGGAAAAAACCTCTCAAGGCAGAAGCTCTGCCTCATTCTTTGTTGTCTCTCTTTAGTCTTCATCTATTTGGGATTGTTTTTTGTTGTTTGTGGTTTTTGTTTTGCTTTTTTTTTTAACTGAATGATGGAACATTTAACAAATAGTTCAGTAACAATACTTAACAGCTACCATTTCTGAAGCCTCTAATGTGGCATGGGCTGGTTTGTTTTCCGAATTCTCTCATTGAATCTTTTAGCAGAATGGTTTGCCTACAGCTTCCTGATGAAAATCAAAGCACAAGAAGCCTAAGCGAGTTGCTGAGGACCACACAGCTGAGGAGCAGGGACTGGGATGCAAACCGCTGGGTTTCCAAGTCCTTGTTTCTCTGATGTTGTACATATGTGCTGGGTCTAGTTACTTCCATAGGGCGAACACTCTATGGGTGGTTGCTTTCTTGTTAATGGTCTTTCCACCTTCCATCATTACTCTATTACAATTGTCTCTGTAGCTCAATGACTCTGGGAGCTTTTTTAAACCTTCTATTTAAAAAACACAAAGACTTTCCACTCCATGTCTCCCTGAGAGATCAGAAGAAACTTTCATATCCCGGGTCCCTCCCCCTTACCTATCCAAGTGGTGCAAATGAAGTTGAGACCATGCAGCTGGACAGGAATGGGGGTACACCCTGGATACACTGACCAGAACCCAACACATATTTATATACAAGAGATACTTTGAGCATCCGGTTCATATTTGCTGGGGATCCATTAGACACTCAGTACAACTTCAGATCACATAAAATCATTATTGTGGGCTGGGAAGGTGGCTCAGTGGTAGAGCGCTTGCCTTGCATGCACGAGGCCCTGGGTTCGATTCCTCAGCACCACATAAGCAAAAAGAAAAAAGCCGGAAGTGGCACTGTGGCTCAAGTGGTAGAGCGCTAGCCTTGAG
>NW_012267500.1:594768-611452 GCF_000151885.1 Dipodomys ordii | reverse complement strand
AAGGAAGGAAGGAAGGAAGGAAGGAAGGAAGAAAGAAAGAAAGGAAAAAAGAGCGAGTAAGCAAAATGGTGCCATTACTACAGAGCATACCTAATTAACCACTGAACAGTGGACACATCTAGCTCGTTTCCCTTGGGTTTGTCTAGGCGCTCTCCCTTGATTGATATTTGTATTGTATTCACAACAGGCTTAAGCATTTCTGATGCTGGCCCAAGGGTTGTCACTCCTTACAATGCTGTCTCAGAAATGACCCCGTATCATCAAATATGTCTGAGTCTCTGAAGCGTACGTGACACTCACCAGCCAAAACCAGAAATTCTTTCCACCACTGAGTCTCCAAGGCGTTAAGTCTTAGGCTCAGAATGGTGAGAACCTTGACTTTCCACAAATACAATATCAGAGATTTTATTTTCTAACTGGGACATTTGTGAGTCTTTAAACATAAAAACTTAGACATAAATTTCTCCCACCTCTGCTATTTTGGAAACGTCAGACTTTGCAGTGCTAGGGGAACGTCCCATGTGGCTGTGGGGCTTGCCTGTGTCTCTTGGGTAGCTCATTTCTCCACGGCAGAAGCGGCTCTCACACGCAGAACTTGTAACACAATCTAACACTGAAGCTCTAGAAAGGGCCATGTCGCAGGGCAGTGGGAGACTATGGGAGGTGGAGGTCCAGCAGCTGAAGGTTCTACACAGACAATAATATTGGGAAATTTACAGCTGAGTAATTACCCGAGATTGAAAGATTACACAACAAACTATTCCAACAGGCGCCACTGCACGGGATCAGACAGTCCCAGAACTATATACAGAAAATGCTACAATTATTCTTAACTTAAAACATATACACTAGAATTGCTGGACACTGTCGGTGGCTCACGCTTGTTATATTAGCCACTCAGGAGGCTGAGATCTGAGGAGAGTGATTTGAATCCAGCCCAGGCACAAAAGTTCAAAAGACTCTTAGCTCCAATTAACCACTAAAAATATCCCAAAGTAGAGCTGTGGCTCAAGTGATAGAGCACCAGCCTTGAGTCATAAAGCTAAGGGACAGCACCTACCCCCTGAGTTCAAACCCTAGTATCAGTACAATAGAGTAAAAACATGCCACATTACTCATGCTAAAAATAGATCATGCCTAAAGCTACGCTAGATGCCTAAGGATTTTAAGGATTTAGCATAAAATGTGCACAATTGCTACTATGTTCACTGTGTCACCTGTGAAGGTCTATCTGTCAGAGAACAATTAGGAGGCAGAAAGACAGTCCTGAAAGGTTTGAAGTACATGAAGCCATATTTTCATCTTTGTGTGTATATGGTTTGGGTCATTTTCTTTTGATGAGTGCCGTGTGAACGGACTCTCGACTGTTTCTGCAATGGAAAGAGAAGAGAACATCCCTCTGAATCCCAATGGCCCGCTTTGGCCAAAATCAAGATGCCAAACGCTGTTCACAGGAAGAACACTTGCAATATGAAGAGGGAATCCTATAATGTAATGACCAGCAATTGGTGAGACACGTACAACAGATTCCCAAGATGACAGAAGATGGCTGTTCTTGCTGACAACTGCATACACAGCCAGCCCTTCAGGGGCCATTCTATTAAGGAAAAGGAAGGGAGGTTGAATGGAATTATTCTGGTGTAGGTTCTGGGTGGTCAGAGCCATATGTTTCAGGATGGCCTTTTCCACGAGGAAGGTGTGGTTTTGTGGGCAAACTTTGTAACCCTCTCCCCCTCCTTCCCTCTGAGTCACACAAGTAGAAACCCTGGGTGGGAGGAGAGGGATTGCTCACGGCCCTCCCACTCTGTGGTCCTTCTTTTGGATGGCATCATCGGACCCAGATGACAAGCTGGGAGGCAAGAGGCTTCCAGCAGCTGCACCAGGCCTCTGGCAGATGGTCAGGCCCTCCACTCCCCAGCTTGGGCTCCCTCCAGATGTTCCTCAGTACTTCTGTGTGTGAGCTTCCTCTTACCTCTGCAGGGAATTTTTCACACGAAGGAAGACGTTTTGGACCTGAAGCATTGGCAGGTCCTTATCTGAGGAGAGGATCTTACGTCTTTCCCTCTGGAGTGTGCGTGTGTGCGTGTGCGTGTGTGTGTGTGTAACACAAAGCTACTTGGATCCAAAATGGCATATCTAAATGCATTACCAAGACTATCTCCCAGGAGGCCTGGGCCAGAGGGAGGGGGAGGAGCAGAGCTACCCAGCAAATCGTGCTGTGCCTTTACCCTGCCATCATTTTCTCATCCTTTTACTTCCTAAAATTCTTTCCAATTTTGGTGAGCATGAAGTAGTTCATGGCGGGGGGCGGGGGGAGGAAGCAAGAAGAGATCTCTACTCAGGAGGAGAATTTTCTGGATAGTTGTGATCTGGTGGTGGCATTCACAGCACATCTAAGAGTTGGTATGTGTACAATTCTCAGTTTTTCCAACCAGACAGCCACCACCACCTGTCCCCCACTTACCTAGTGACGTACTCCCTTGTCACTGAACTAAGGTGGCTGTCCTCAAGTTTTTGCTTTTTTATTATAATTTTATTGTCTAACTAGTTGGATGAAGATGTTACAATTCCATGTGTCAGATTATGAGTATAATATGTCTCGATTAATATTACCCCTTCCATCAAATTCTCCCACTTTCCCCAACTCTACCTATCCCCTCAATTTTATCCTATAATTTTTTTTATTTGTGTCTCCAAGTTTTGATGAAAATAACTACACCAACAAAACATCAACTGCAATAACAATGATCATTTGATAGGCACAGGTTATTACAGTGGGTACTTTATAAGAATTATAGCCCTTGTCCCTTTCTTAATGGGTCTACCCATTCTCCAAAGGTGGAAAGTTAAAAGAAGTTCATCAGGCAGGTCCCACAAAGAGCACATAAAAAAAAAAATCAGGGATCTCACTCAGTCCCTTGATTCTAAAACCGGAGATATACCTTTCTCTGATGATTGGATACTAGAGAACACTAGAACCTGTACACTGGAAAGGATCTTTGAGATTAACCAAGGCCACCTTAGGTATCATGCTGGACTGTCTTGAGGTTCTGTTTAACCTTTTCTTTACAAGGAGGAGCTCACTGTGCTTATGAGCTCACTGCTACGTCCAGACTCCTTGGCCTGAAGTATCTGATTTAGTCAGAAATGAAGTCAGCTTCCTTGTTAGCTTCTGCCACGTGGATCTACTTCTAGCTCTTTGGAATAACACAGAAAACAGATCTTTCTCTCTCATGCCTCTCCATTGAATCTATTCTCCAGTTTCCACTGGATTGAGTGTAGAGTAAATACCATTAGTCCTCTATAATTATCATCATATTCAGCTAACACTGCTAAAAATCAGTAGTGAAATGTGAAAAACTACCTTGATTATTTATTTAACTTGCTTCCTATCTGCCAGCCTCCACTGGGACTGAAGCCCAAGAGTGCAGGAATATTGGTTGTCTTGTTCATGGGTAATATCCCCAGCTGCCGCTCTGTGGGGAGTCAACGATAAATGGGTGAATGTATCTGCGTCTTTGGGCTCAAATGTAGACTGCCTCTCCTCTACCAAGAGTCAGGAGTGCTTATCTATGTAATTTTTTTTTTTTATTGCTGAGGGAAAAGGATAGAAAATTCACAAGAAGCTAACGAGAAACCTGCTAAATAAAATAAAGCAACAACCACTGGATGCAACAGAAACTCCACTGGCAAAAGATTGGCATGGCTATTACAAATCAAGACAACCAATGGCACCCTAGGCCCAGATCCTCATCTGAATAATGGCTCCATCACAGTGGCGTAAGGCCAGAACAGCTTCTTATAGGAAGAGTAGAGCTGAGCATGCCCCCTCAGAGCACTGCTATGCACAGAGAGCAGGGGAAAGGGCTTCAAAGGGAGCTTCTGTTCCACAATCCAGAGATAGGAAGGTTCTGTAACAGCTCCACTAAAGTTGGATCTATAGCGTGAAAAAGATAGCCTTCAAGGAAGCAGAGACGGGGGAGGGAGGGGGCCTGTAGAATGCACGGAGAAGGTGCTGCTGAAGCAAGCTGGAGCTTTTCAATTAAAGTAGCTGGGATCTTTAGTTGCCCCATAGCTCAGAGAACAAATCAATGCCTCCATTAGGTCAAGACTTCGAAAGGAAGAAGGGAAAATTCTGCATGGCTTCAGCTGTGAGGGCGGGGACAAGGTCTTCAGTGGGGATGACTGTCACTTTGGATCGTGATTATAATCCACCACACCCCCTCCCAGGTCAGCTCATTCATTTATAAATACTCCCTGCCTACATGCATAAACGGTTTTTGACACCATCCTTGGGGTATTTTCCCTCAATCTTTCTCGTGTCTCTCCTCTCACGGTGTCTGGGTCAGGATGCATTTCCCTCACTACTGCCTTCAATGAACGGTTCCAGGTCAGGTCTGCTAGGGCTTTTCTCTCTGTCTTGTCCTAAGGGGAGTCCCTTGATTGACTGTGTGTAGGCCTGGCAGGGGGAGAGGGGTTTCTCCAGCTCTGTCTTCCTGCCACAGGCTTGACAGACTATGGGCAGGGATTGGGTTGTTAACTGCTGTTCGGGAGATGGATCTCTTTCTCTCTCGCTCGCTGTTTTTTACTTGAAATAAATGCAGTCGGCTAAGTTTCCAGCCATTAGTGGTGGCTGATTAATTTTCAAAGTGAGTTCAGTTTTAAGCCACTTCTACAAATAGACACTTGATTGAGTTGAAGAGTCAAGGAGGGATTGTTATTTAATTGTATTTGATCTGCCGACGATCAGAGGCTCCACGGTTTCACCTCTCGGTATCCTCTGATTAATTATGAGTAATATTCTTTTGCCTGGTGTTGACAGAGCACTTCATAATTTTCCATACTCATCTGAACATGCTTTTGAAGTGATCCCTCCCCACGCCCTGAGAGGCAAAGTAAGTTGTGGACTGTCTACTTGCTAAGGTGGGAAGTGGAGGCTGAGAAGGACAGTCACATGGAAGAGGAGGCGGTTACAACCTCAAAATCCCCAACTCTGATATGACTTTAGTTCTTATTGTTTCAAACCTCCAAGTCAAAGGTGAGGGAACCTGAGTTCCAACCCTATGTTTGGGACCTCTGTTCCCACATCTCTTGAATGGAGAATGAACTGCGCCTATTCACAGCCCCTAGTGGAGAAGGGATAAACCACACGAACAAACCACCCACGAAGCCTGCCACTCTGTAAGTTCTCAACTGCCACAGGGAAAAATCCCAGACATGGTAGCACATCCATTTCCTTCTGCTCCAAGCCTGAAACTCTAAAATACAGGTTTCGAACTCTTGTTTTGTTTGGGGAAAACAGAATTTGTTTGGGTTTGGTTTGGTCTGTTGGCATCTAAAGATCAAAAGCTTGCACCAGATTAAAAGAAAACCAAGATTTCCCAAGTTTCTTGGAAATGAATGACCAGCTCTACCAGGTCCACATTCCCACATGGCACGACTGGCTGGAATTCTGCAGGTGTGTCCTGTGACTACAGGGCCCGTCTCACCTATGACCACGACCCGCACCGCCTGCTCAACTCGCTCACAGGACTTTCTGGCCCTGATGAGTTTCTAAATGCCTGTTCTCCTCAACCTGTGATGGGGACTGTGTTACAGCGTCATCTGGCATCATCCAAATGGTCTTCCCAGTGGTACCCGCCTGCACCGTGAACTCTGGAGTTAGCCAGGCCCTTTCAACACAGTCCATTATCACACTGTCTCTTCACAAAGCAGGTCAGCATGGGGGGAACCAAAAACTACTGAGATCAAACTGGATTAGAATGAGGCAAAAATTACAGAAGGATTCCAGAATTAGGCCAAGAGGAAGAGCTTTCACCTCCTGCAGAACTCTCCCCAGTGCAACCATTCATACTATCAGTGGCCCCGTGACTCCAAACTGCCCTCAGAGTCTATTTGGTTTCTCAGTAATCAAATCTTCTTTGTGCCATAAAATGCCCCAGCTTCTTATGTGAATACTTTTTAAAAAGCCAGAATTGAAGCACAGTGACTGTGATTGGAAAATGTAAAAGGCCCTGCGCCCTCTTAACCATGCAGATGAGTTTATTAAAGGGGCAGTGTGAGTTTATTAAAGGGGCAGTGTGTTTCAGTGTAGGGACAACAGCATCTTGGCATTGCCTGAAACTGGGCAAGAATGATGTCATTTCTCAGTTTTTCTTGGCAGGGGATTTTATTATTTACAATATTTACTTCAAGGAAACCTTGGCGGGTGCCATGTTTATCTTGTTGAAGAATGGGCCCATAAACGGGTATCACCTTTTGAACAAAGTCAAATGGTACGATACTAATTTGGTTCATGAAGTGAGTGATTCAGTTCCTTGGCACGGGGGCAAACATTTATCTCCCAAGTTTATTAAGGGCCCATAAAGCATTATTTTTTTTCTTGCTCATTATTGAAATATGTATCACATGGGTGGAGCAAACGCAATTTAATGGGTCAAGTTCGGAAAGGCGCCCCAATGTTCTATTTTGCTGCTTGCTATAAGAAAAACTCAAAACACAAGAAGCCTGTAAGGAAAGTCTGTGCTTCTCCGCCATTTAGTGGTTAGCAGGAAGGGATACGGGGCACCGAGGAGGAAGTAAAATAAAGCACTCATTTTTTTATGAGATTACTTCCATGAAACACATGCTTTCATTAACAAGAGCAATTCATAAATACCTCCTGGTTTATTTTTCATTACACTCCAGTGTATCTGCAGCAGGAGGGGAGCAGCAGAGCTTGCAGTGACTCTACCTGGGACCCAGCTTCACCCCCATGGGAAGGAGATGGGGCAGGGACAGGAGGCTAGAAGGTAGGATCAATATCTATCAATGCCTCTGCCCGCAGCCTGCTTGTCTGCCAGACTGGCACCCATTCTGCACCTAACATGGTGAGTGCCCATTTCACTGAGCCACCTGTAACACACTGCTTGAAAGGAGGCCGTAGCCTATCTTTTCTGCCCCAGCGATAGAGTCTGGATGGGATAGAAATGGATGGGACATTTGAGAAACCAATTAAACACACACCCCCAAACATGTATCTTTTTTCCCCAAGTGACTCATCTACACACACACACACACACACACACACACACACATACAACTGGAGAATCAGTTTAAGAAGACGCACTAGCAAAAGGAAGCTGTTGGCTTGCTGGCTAGGCTCATATACCGCATGTGTAGAAGAAAGAAGAAGCAGGTGCGTGAATCTCGCACACCTGTGCATCTGTCTTACTGAATCCTGGCACAAACTCTGCAGATCAGGTACTATTACTGTCCTCAGTAGAGAAAGATGAAGGGATGAAACAGGAGGTGCCCAACCTCCTGGAGCCAGGAAGGAAGAGAATCCGAGTTTATGCTCTCCCGGTTTATGCTGTGGAACGCTGGATTGAGTTCTATCTCGAAAGGTCTTCTAGAATACTGGGACAAACTCAGAGACACAGGAGAGACAAAGTCCCAGCCCTCACATCCTGAGCATGATAAGCAACTTGGAACACAAGTTGACGTCCACTTTGTTTTCACACAACTCTGCAATCAGTCTAAAAAAGTAGATTCATTTCTTCAGAAACTAGAAATGCGCCACCTATGTGGTGAGGCAGCTAGCGACAGAGGAGCTTTCAGGGCTTGGAACTCCCGATTCAAAACCAAGCAAAACCCTCGGTCCCCCTCAAGGGGGCTGTGACTCAGCAGTGAAGGGAGGCATGCGAGTAAAGTAGGTAGACATCATCCTCCCCCATTCACCCAGCATTCAGGGGACCCAGAAAAACAGTGAGGCAAAAGGGACAAGAAGTGACAGCCACGGCATGGGCACCGCACAAACTCGCTCCTCTGACATCTAAGAAGTGGCCAACGTCAAAAGCACAAAAGCAGCTTTTGGCCAGGCACTGGTGGCGCACGCCTTTAGCACTAGTTACCTAAGAAGCTAAAGGATCATGGTTCGAAGCCAACCCAGGCAGATAAATCCATACTCAAGACTCTTATTTCCAATTATCTAGCAAAAAAAAAAAAAAAAAGGAGCTTGAGGCATGGAGTATTGGTCTTGAGTGAAAAAGCCAAACACGAGCTTGAGATGCCTAGTTCAAGCCTGAACACTGGAGCACACAGAAAAAAAAGCGGGGGCGGGGGAGCTTCTGCAAAGAATTTAAAACCTATACATATTAATAGAGTTTAAAAATAGCTTAAAAATTAAAATGGCCCACAGTTTATAAATATGAGAAAATATACATATATTGCACATTAGTATTAAATGCATTAAGAGCAAAATATATTTAACATAATTTTATAACAGACTTATTATTGAAGACAAGCAAAAAAATTCAAAACATGTTGTTTTAGAAGTTACTCAGTTACTGAAATCGTTCTTTCCTCCTCAAATCAGGGTGTCATTAAATGAATTCTTGTGTCATCAATGTCACTGGCTATTTTTAAATGAGTGGGAGCCAGTGCCCCCTTCTCTACCATCCTCCCCAAATATATCTTCTAAGGAATTAGAATAGTATGGCGGCAAGTAATGTCAACAATGTCACCACAACAAATGCTCAAAAGTGGAACCCACCAAAACCAACATACTTGTCCCTGGAGTTGGCTGCTACCCTTCCAGTCAGGGAGCATTTATTCAGGTCAGCAGTAGATTCTAGAAATTTCTTCCATGGAAGCCACTTCTAACAATGCCACCATGAGTTAAATATGAGAAATTACTTAAATTAGAAGCCATATTGATTTTCAGAAATGCAATGAATAGTTTGCAAAAAAAAAAAAGAGAAAAATTAACAAAATGCTAGTCTCCACCCTTTTCTCCCTTCCTCCTCCCCTCACATCCACACTGTACCACCAAGTTTGGGCAGACAAAGAAATATGAAATTTAATAAGTAACAATCAGCAAGACACAACTGTGGAAAAATCCAGTTGGTGAAAATCCTTGTGGGTCCTCTTATCTTCCCTATCTTTACTTCTTATACACTGTAAGAGCATGTGCCTGGCAACTGTTTCCCAAACTCCTGAGGCTGGACTGTACACACACAGTGTATCTTTGTAGATAAATTCGATATCTTTGTACAGTATGTCCATATGTTCTATGCATGTCTATATAAACTTGTATATATGTTTCCTTTTTCCATACAAGACATAACCTAAGATATATTATCCTAACATGACACGTTGGCCCCTGAATGTCTATACGTTGTTATACTTTTTGTCACAAAATCCAATTCCTGGGTATACCCTTCTCCTGTTCCTTCTTTATTTTAACAAACTCCTCTAGTAACCACACTCAAAGGTTCAGGTTTGGGTTAGCTTTGTCTCCATTTCCCCAAATTAACCACTCTGGCTCACTTGGGTGAGCCAAGTTATTTTCACCAAACAGGCATGGGAGCACAATGCTAACTCAACCCCTGGCAGTTCCAACTTCATTCTAATATGTTTAGAGAGCCTGGCAAAATGCAGATTTATAACCAAGGAGATGCATTTACACCTCCAAACACAAATTATGCTAATCAGGCGTTCTAGCAAGCGCTGAGCTGGGAAGAGGTGGTGTGATTATTCTCAGGAAGCCTCAGTGATTGGCAGCTGGCTCACACTGAGAACCAGAACTGGTTGGCTCTTTGGAGCCCTGCAGAGAGCATGCCTTCTTCCCCTTAAATAAAGGCCGCTCCACAACCTACCTGTCCAGCGGGGCTGTGGTCAAGCTGTTCTGCTTGCCATGCATCAATGCCACTTTGTTCAGAGCGACTGGCTCTCTCCACAGTGCCCCTTCCTGCCATCTGTATTATTTAAAGGAGATTTATAGTTGGGTGCCTCGTGTTGTGAAACACGATCTGTGACCGACACCCCCTCCCCATCCCCACCCCGGGCTGGAGAGCCAGCAGGGAAAAACATTAATGTTGTGGCACATGGGGAAAATGAAGCATAGGTAGCAACCAAAGAGAAACAGGAAGTGTGAGATGTGAAATGTACAGAGGTGCTACTCATGGAGTGTGGATTTCTTCTCTGTATACACGTAGGTTAGGGAGGCGGAGGAGGAGGTTGTGGTGGTGATGATGATGGTGTGTGTGTGTGTGTGTGTGTGTGTGTGTGTGTGTGTGTGTGTGTGTGTGTGTTTCTGTGTGTTTCTAATATTGGTGGTGATTTTTGTTATTGCTTTGGATTTGGTTTAGAAAACATAGAAACCAATGCCAAGGACCAAGGGGCTTTTGTAAGGGAGAAAAAAAGAAAGAAAACCCTCCTTCACTAGAGCACCAAGAACCATGGTTGCATATTAAAGTGAATCAGATAATTGGGTGGCCATTAGGACCATTTGAAGTTATGCATACTGAATTAAGGGTAATCAAAACTCATGCTTCCGGGCACCCTGTGATCATTGGTTGGGTCAGGAAAAATTCACCCTTCTGATATAATGTTCTTTAGAAAAAAGTGACAGTGGCCATGTCAGGGAGGGGACGATCACAGTTACAGATCAGATAAGAAGCTGGGGAAAGTCCAAGGCCATGCAAAAGGAGCAAACATTAGGGTTCCTAATATAACCAAAAATACAACTGGGCACCAGTGGCACACGCCTGTAATCTTAGCTACTCAGGAAGCTGAGATCTGAGGATACTGGTTCAAAGCCAGCCCAGGGAAGGAGATTCTTTTTTCCAATTCACCACCAGAAAACCAAAGTGGTGCTGTGTCTCAAACTGGTAGAGCTCTAGCCTTGAGTGAAAAAGCTGAGTTCAAGCCCCACGACCAACAAAAGGGAAAAGGAAAAAACTAAAACTAAACAACTCCCCTATTTTTTGTACAAAATATTGGGGCATTCTTCAATTTACTTCTTGTTTCTGGTTTTGTTTGGGTTTTTTTGTTGGGGGGGTTGGTCATGGGACTTGAACTCTGGGCTTGGGTGCTGTCCCTCAGCTCTTCAGCTCAAGGTGAATGCTCTACCACTTGAGCCACAGCGCCACTTCCATAATTTACATTCTTTCTTTGTGGGTTCAATGCCTTCCTGTTTATCTTTACACATTTTGTGCCCAACTCGGTACTATTAACAAAAGCCATCAGCTCTTAGCAGTCAGAGATAGAACCATTTAATCTGTCTGGTAGCCAATGAGTTATAAAGAGATGATTGACCGAAAGTGGTTGATGGAGAGAAAAGGTTTTCACTGCCTTTTTTAAAAAAAAATTGCTTATAGTCATCAGAGAACAGAGGCAAAACAACTCATCTTTTTCTCTTTCTCACCTATAGTCTATAATCACCACAAGCTAAAGAAGCAGGGCATCAACAGCGGACAGTGGGAGCAAGTCATAAATACAATAATCATTATAAATAAAATAATCACCTCAGCCAGGCCTGGGTGTGCGCGACTGGACAGGGCCTCCTGCCCTGCCCTCGGCCTCCGCCAGAGTCACTGAGCCACTCAGCACCCCGTCCACAGGCCCTACTTGGCAGCTCAAATGTCAATATTAAGCAACACTGATATTAGATTAGAGGATGTTGTCATCCCATTGTTATCCAATTTATCCAACTCCGACATGGTAGGAAATGACTGCATCAATAATGGTTAATAACTACAGCCCGCTTCCATATGCTTTCACACACAAGTCCCTCCTCCATCGCTCCAAGTTCATTTCTTTAGTGGCAGAGTAATGACAGATTTACCTGCAGAGCCAGTGCAACTATGAAGAACGAACACTGAATGCCCTAGGTATTTATCTAGTGGAAAAGCACCAGCTGTTGACTCAGACCTCAGATAACTAGTCTGGGGTATGTGCGTCTCAATGGAGAAATAAGGCCTCTTCCTCATCAAGCCTAATGGGCAGAGACATGGAGATCACATTTCCGCACAAACATGGCTCAAGTCTGACAGTCAAGCCCCAGGATTTGTACGTGCTAGGCAAGTACTCTCCCAACGGTCACCATTTATATCAGTAAATCCTAGTGACTGATCTGCCAGAATATAGATATTACTATAGAATATAGTACACAATGTATGTGTATGTGTGTATTTATATAGAGCTATATATACATATAGATTGATATATATATATAGATCTTTATATAGATATCTATACTTATAGATAGATATCATGTAGAACTTAACCCAATGTAAAATTTGATAGTGTTTGTAGGTATACACACATATATAAAATGTGTATATATATAATTTTAATTGAACTACTTTCCAATTACTTTCTAAGCAAGGCTTATCTCCTTAAGAGATCATACATACTCTATAGAGTACTTGCCATACAGGATACAAGGCCATGCAAATTTCTTGGTGATAAAAAAATCACATGAGACTCTAAATATTCAAATTCTCAAACCCCCCTCTCTCCCCAAGATCTACTGATAAGTTGGGATATCTTGGTGGAAGGGTCTGGAAATGGATATTTCTAGCTAGTCTCTAATGTTTAAACAGGGCAGGGAAGAATACGTGGAAAGCAAGGATAAATCATGCTTACGGCCCTGTGAAGAAGAAAGGGTAATGTTAGCTTTATCTTACAGGTATAAAAAAAATGGGCTGGATGTGTGGTTCAAGTGGTAGAGCTCCTGACTAGCAAGCACAAGGCTCTAAATTCCAACTTCAGTACCATGAGGAAATGCATATATATGTTTATCTCAACGTAAGCTGGACATTGTAGTGTGTGTCTGTAATTCCAGATGTTTGGGAAGCTTGGGGCAGCAGTGGGGAGGTGTGGGGGGAGAGCCAGCCAAATGGCTGGAACATAGTTCAAGTGGTAGAGTGCCTGCCCAGCAAGCACAAGGCCCTGAGTTCAAACTCCATGGGGTGGGGGGGAGAAGTTAGTTTCCTTCCCTGCATTTTATCCTTCTTCATTTGCAGCACACTACGTTCGCTCTTGACTTGTGTTCCTGTCCTCCTAGCTGTCTATAACCCCTGGTAAAACAGACGCATTTATTCTTGCAGGTACTATGGCTGTTGACTGCAAGAGCAGTTCCGAGACCCTGCCCTCTTTCTAGGCCCGCTTTCTATTCTTGGCATCCCTTTGGGTCCAGGTTCTGATCTAATCAACAGCCATTCTAGAAGCGGAATTCATCCCCAGAAATAAATACTGCACATGAGGATATAATATCCCAAATATCTGCACAATATAGCTTCTTAAGCAATTATCCCCTACCACTGGGTCACATTATACAACTTAATATTTCCCATAACCAAAGGAGAGCTATGGGATTTTTTTTAACTGCATACGTTGTTGAGTTTTACTTTAATCATTTGTGGCATTCTTTTATATTATTTTACTATTGCATGGCAGAGTAATCAGTGACAATTAAATTTTTTGAAAACTTGCATTGAAAATTAACTCTCATCAGAAATAGGATTAAGACCGAGGCTTTCATGGTTCTAAAGCTAAATTCAGTGTAGGGAAAGATGCTACAGAGGGGGCGACTTCCCTTAACTTAACACACGCCTGTAGGCTTGAATGATTTTTGAGAATTTTCCATCAGGGTTTTCTAAAATAGCCTTTGGTGGTCTGTTCACTCGGCACCATTCCTAGGAATTCTAGCAGAATGGCTGGACCCCAACAAGGAGGAAGCTGGGTCCTGTGTGTTCCCACTGAGATTTGGGGAGCGGTTGGGTAAATAAGTGAAGCCTGAAGCAGGCCTCTACACCAGTTCTGATTTACGGATGGCCGGGGAGAGGGGAGAGCGGAGAAAGGGCCCTCGGTCCAGGCTTGGCAAGGGAGCAAGTAGGCCTCCATCTCTTCCTCTCGGACTCCCACTAAGGACACAGCGCCTATTCAAAAATCTCAGTTCTCGGAGGCTTTGCAATCAATAACATATGGCCGCGAGAGCGTTAACATTATACAAACAGACTGAAATAAATATGCTCGGCAAATAAAATATCTGTATGTAAAACAACAAAGCTTTTCGTTTAACGGCAGAAAATGAAAAACAAATCTACTTGAAACCAGACGAAATGAGCAAGCAGTTCTTGAATGTGAGTTTTTTGGGGGGTTTTGGGTTTGTTTTGGGTTTTTTTTTAGATGAATGAGCTGGCAGATGCTTTATTCAGATCATTAAGACCAGATATCAATAAATTGCTGAGAATTGGGAGGCAAAACTCACCAGAAAACAGCCTGAGATGGCCAGGGATCCTCCACACCTTTTCTTTCCCCTCTAAGACTGAAGGAGGGAAAAGCGAGGACCTACCCGCTCTTTAACAAGCCAAGTGGCTCCTACCATACCAGCTCGTTAGCCTTGGTCTTGCATGCTTCCCCCCAGCTTCTAGATTCATGATCTCAGATTAGGTAGGTGTGGGGGAGGAAGGGAAGGGCTCTAAATATACCTTCCTGTTCCCCAAGACCTAGATCAGCCAAGGTGCTTATTAATATCATGGAGATATGATTTTTAATGATCTCCGAAAACAACCTATATGGGTGTGAATAATGGCACTGTCTGGTTGCATGCGTGGTCTGTGCTTTTGTCTCAGACAGGTTCATTTTTCACTGGAGGGGAAAGGTTCATGCCGCACGAGGGGGGTAACCAGTTGATGTTACAAGGCTGACTATTAGGCGCCTTGCTGTTCCACATGTCACGGGGAAGGACTCCAGCCGGCAACCTTAATGCCTCCTTCAGCATCTTGAAGAAATTAATGAACACAGCTTCTATGGCGAAACATTTCAATCAACCCTTACCAGCTGTGCCTACATTTAAGGAAAAGAAAAGGAGGGAGAAAAGTACCCAGGTTTGTTTAAAAAAAAAGAAAAAAAGTTTCTTCGAAAGATCAACCATTGATTGGTATGTTGGCTGTATGTAGGGATGGCGGGAGATCATGAAGGGAAAAAATAAAAAGGAAAGGCAGAAGGGAGAAAGGAGAGAGGTGCCAGTACCCAGTGCCAAAAGATGTGCTCTGGCCCCTGTGTTTGTTGAACAAATTAAGCACGTTCTGGTTTTTTCACCTGCTGAAGTAGCAGCAGTGCATATGGCCTAGAAGTTAAAAATAAGGAAATATGCATACATTACCATACTTAATGGACGACCCTCTCCATTTAATATGCAAATTTCCTGAAATATTACTGAATGCCGTCTGTTCTAAATGAATAAATTTGAATTGCAATTAGAATAATCCTTTATAATTAATGAAAACTGTCAATTTTAGTTCATAAGTAATTTGATTAACAGGATGAGGGGACACTTATCAAGTTCACTGGACGGCTAGGTTGGGAGAAAACTGACAGTGCAAATGGGGCGGGCGAGGCACTCGGTCTCCACCAGAGTATTATCCTAAATTATTGATAACACAAGCTAATGAACTTCAGAAAGTGAACTCTAGGGGCCTCATTTAAAGGGACAGCCTCGGAGGCCAATGGGCAGCTTCGAGATGAAATCTGTGCAGAAAGCATCTTTGCTGGTATTTTGGGCTTGTAGGCAAAAAAAGAAATAAATAAATGTTTAGAAATGCCAGGGCAAAGGAAAACATTGGCTCGAAACACAAATTTACCATTTCCAGCTGTTGCTGGAACAAAAGAAAACACAATAGTCAAAGGATAAATGTAAAAGGAGACAATTCAGGAACATGTGGGTCGAAGTTTCTTGTAATGCGTCACAGATAGACGGGCTCTGCTTCAACACTGTGCTTTTTGGTTGTTGTTTTTTTTTTCCCTTCAGATAGACCAGGAATTTCTTAACTGGATACTTGTATAAAGCAATAAGAAGGGATTCCTTTGAGACATGACGTACAGCTCTTACTCATGGCCAGTCCCCACGATCTCACTAAAGGAGAAAGGGTTGCTGTTACCAGAGAATTGTAGCGTTCTTTTGGTGGCTGTTGTTAATTAAGGTGAAGACAGGTAAGCCAAAACAAGGAAAGAAAAGTTCATGAGATGATGTTGTCTTTTCTAGAGAATGGCCCGCAATGTCACCGGCACACTTTCAGGGTGTTTGAACAGAGGATGGGCATTCCACTTCCACAGTCCCCAGAGGCAAGGAAGAGCCTTCCTGGGCAGCCTGTGGGAACGAGGGTCTGGATGAACTGGTTCTACCTAGCAGGACCTTCTCTCTGGCATTTCCCTCACCCCTGAAGTTCCTGACAGGGGACACTTGTTGACAAATGGACTCTGAGTTTTTCAGAGTACACTGAAGTCGTACTGTTCCCCCCCCTTCCCTTTTCTTCCTTCTCCTTGGTCCACGGAGAAGTGCTTTAGTGCTAAAGATGGAAATGACCCATACAAAAAACTTGGTAAGAACTCATGTGTCCAAAGGTGAGTGACCATTATTAGCCAGAGACCAGTGGTTCACACCTGTAATCCTAGCTACTCAGGGGCTGAGGTCTGAGGACTGTGGTTTGAAGCCAGGCCAGGAACAAAAGTCCCTGTGAGACTCTTACCACCAATGAACCACTCAAAACACAGAGGTGATGCTGTGGCTCAAGTGGTAGAGTGCTAGCCTTGAGACAAAGAGGCTCAGGGACCCAAGCATCCAAGCCCTGAATTCGAGCCCCACAACCAACAACAGCAACAAAAGAAAAAAAAGGCCAGGCTGGGGACACAGCTCAAGTGGTAGAATGCCAGCTGAGTAAGCAAGCCAGCCAGTCAACTTTAAGGCCCAGAGTTCAAACTCTGATACCAGAAAGAAAGAAAAAAAAAAACACAGGCAACTCACCATAGTTAAGATCCCTCATTGGGCTGGGAAGGTGGCTCAGTGGTAGAGCGCTTGCCTTGCATGCATGAGGCCCTGGGTTCGATTCCTCAGCACCACATAAGCAAAAAGAAA
>NW_012267500.1:497013-594718 GCF_000151885.1 Dipodomys ordii | reverse complement strand
GCAAAAAGAAAAAAAGCTGGAAGTGGTGCTGTGGCTCAAGTGGTAGAGCGCTAGCCTTGAGCTGAAGAGCTGAGGGACAGTGCCCAGGCCCAGAGTTTATGCCCACGACCGGACCCCCCCCAAAAAAGATCCCTCATCAAATAATATCTCCTGAATATTCATCCCAAGAGTACAGTCTTCCAGAGGGACATGATGGGTTAATTTAGAGAAATTCCAGTGTTGTAGCCACTCAGGTCCTCTCTATGGACCACCTGTGCTACTTAACAATCATTGGAGTTGATCCAACTAAATAAAACAAACTCATCACATGATAATAATGAGACGACAGTATCTACAACTGACCTAAACCAAAACTATTCTGTGTGCCAGGCACTACACAAACTAAGTCTTAAGATGACCTCAAAAGTACATATTTTGCCCAGTTGGTGGGAAAAAAAAAGGCTTATAAACAATGGGTATCATCCAAAGAAGTCCAAAGCCAGAAGTGGCAGAGCTGGGATTTGAACAGGATGTGTATGTCTTGATCCTAAACTGTTAACCTAATATATCCACGGTGCTGATTTTCACTTTATAAGACTCTCCTTAGAGCTGGCGATATTTAACTAGACTATAGCTTCCCTGGCTTTGCCATTGTGTTTTTATTTTTTTGCGCTGGGCCATAACAAATGCTACGTTGTCTGCATGCCTTTTCCAAGCTGTCCTAGCAGATGAAATAAGCAGGTTATAAATTCCATCTTCCATTCTGTGCTTTGGGCCACACGTAATCCCTTAGCCTTCTCTGCCTCCTACAAGGTGTATCTTGAAATCCTGCTCTTGGAGTCTGCCCTTAGCATCCTGCCTAACCACAGTCCTAAACCAGCCCACTTCAGCCCTGGGAGATGTATAATAAAAGCGGTTAGCTCCTTGACACTCAATAAAGGAAACAAACAAGAAACCAATGATGTTCTTGGTTATTAAGCTCCCTATTAGATCTAAATAAAATTAAGCAGCTGGTGGCCCTATGTCTGTACAAAATTAATATTAAAAACTCTCTTTGAGCCATTTAGATCCTTGGTATGTACACACCACGCCTTCTGTCTCTCTTCCCAGCAACATGAGAACTTTTTTTTCCTTCCCCACTCCCTTCATAGGCCAAGAACACCCAGAGGGCTCTTTGTTTTTCCCTACCACCTTCCTCCATCTGCAAATTGCCCAGGTGATAGCCAGCAGGGCCTACCTGGATAGAACTCCACTGAACACTAGAGAGGGGAGGGTTTTTTTTTTAACAAGACCACCCCGTGAAAGCTTGCCCAAGCAATAGACGCACATCATGGTTTTAAGGTGTTACACCTTTTTACTGGCTATGTATTTGATGCTCATCTGTATGAGTTTAAAAAGCGACCATACGTGGTACATCAAACTTCTGATTTCACAGATAGCAGCGCTTAACTCAAACTGTTAATATATTTCTTCTGGTACAAGGAAAAATAGAGAGCAAGTAAATAATAATCCAGACAGTACTCACATGGCAGGGGCCTAGGAGAGCCTGAGGAAGGAACACCTCCAGAAACACTGATCTAAGTCCAAGCTCTCTCTTTTCTCCAAAAGGGTTGTAAACTGAGGCTCCGGAAGATTAGACAAGCTTCCTGACATAGGCAGTTAGATGGGGGTCAAGCCAGGAATAAGATCTTGGATCTTATGCTTGTTTTTCCACATAAGGGCCACAGGCTTTTGGCATGGGCTGCCTTGCAGGGGGGTTGGGGGGGTGGAGGCAAAGGGGAGACACTGATAAACCACTAGGACCTTAGAAGACAGAACACCCAAGGGTTCCAGGGCCTGTGCTGTCTAGCCCCCCTCCCTTCTTTACCTGGGGTATTTCCACCTGGGCTAAGATTCATCTGGGGACCCTGCAGAGTCTTTCACCCAAAGAAAGAATATCCCATGGGATTTGGGAAAGGATTATAGACATTTGCAGCAATTAACAAAAACAAAAACAAAACCAAAGCTCTTCAAGCCACCAGCTCTTTATTTCCTTATCCTGCCATCCAGTCTTGCTCAGGATGAAGCGTGGAGCCCTCACAGGGCCGTCCATGGCGTGATGGACGCAGGGGAGAGACTGTCTGCTACAACGCAGGTTCCTTGGCCCTAACACATGCCTGCTCTCCTGAAACCTAAACACAGAATTGTATATAAAAATGAGCTGCTGGCAGACTTAGCTGGGGCTTACTGTTAATGGATTCCTTCTCCCCGGAGCCAAGTCCCCCAATATACCACCGCCCGGAGTTCTCGGCCAAAGGGCTATGCAAGATCTCATTTGGTGAGAGAACGGGATTCTTCTCGGTAGTTGAGGGTTCAGACTCCATCTGGGTACCACTTGTTGGGCAGGCAAGGGACATGCAGATGTCTTCCTCTAATATTGACATGGGGTGGTCACCTCCCAAAGAGCCAGCCAGAAATCCCTTTTCATTAGCTGCTGGCATTTATGAGAATCTCATAATGTAATTGAGGGGGGAGGGGGAGTTTTAAATGGCACTGTAGAATACTAGCAACTTTGGGAAAGAGGAAAGTATTTGAGTTACTGGGTAAGATGCAGTTGAAGTAGCCAGAAGGTCAAACCCTGCTGTGAGTTATCTGACAGAGGAAGATCAACTGTATCTGAGAGGCCAGTGAAAATAAACCCCATGCTTTGATCTAGAACATGGGGCATCCACCTATAATAGCCCCCGAACGATAAAGCAGACTCTACTTCAATGGGAAGTCATCGTGATGGATAGGGCAGATGGATTCCAATGGAAGTGGTTCAATTTTTCAAAATTAAAAAAAAAAAAGACCGTGAACTATCTTTGGAAAGCTTTCAACAGAACAACATCTTTGCTGGTACCAGGTGTGGTGGTACAAACTAGTAACTCCAGCTACTCTGGAATCAGACATCTGGAAGATTATGGTTCAAGTCCATACTGGGCAAAAGTGAGTAGGACACTAGGTCACACTTCCTACAAATGAACTGGGCTTGGTGGCACATACTGGTACATGCCTAGGATTACAGGTGTGTGCCTGTGGCACATGTAGGTAGAATCCTTGACTGAGGCTAGCAATAATTTGAGACCCTATCTGAACTATAACTAAAGCGAAAAGGCTGAAGGCACAACACAGGTGACAGTGTACCTGCCTAGCAAGCACAGAGCCCTGAGTTAAAACACTAATACCACAAGGGAGGAGGAAGAAAAGGAAGAGGAGAAAGAGGAACAGGGAAGGAGGGGGGAGGAGGGAGAGGGGGAGAAGGAGGGGGGAGGAAGGAGAAGGGGAGGAAGAGGAAGAAGTAATTTCGTAGCCATGTTTTTGCCATATGGTTGTATACAGCCCCACAAAAGTACACAAGAAAAAATAGGGGGGAAATGTTGAGCCAGGCAAGGTGGCTCACGCCTGTAATCCTAGCTACTCAGGAGGCTGAGCCCTGAGCTCTTCAGCTCAACGCTAATGCTCAACCATTGAGCCACAGCACCACTTCTGGCCTTTTCTACTTATGTGGTGCTGAGGAATCAAACCCAGGGCCTCATGCATGCAAGGCAAGCACTCTTATGACTGAGCCATTGAGTAAAAACACTAGTACTGGAAAAAAGAAAAAAAAAACATAAGAAGGGGGCTGGAAAGTGGCTCAGTAGCAGAGTGCTTGTCTTGCATGCATGAGGCCCTGGGTTCGATTCCTCAGCACCACATAAACAGAAAAAGCCAGAAGTGGCGCTGTGGCTCAAGTGGTAGAGTGCTAGCTTTGAGCTGAAGAGCTGACGGACAGCACCCAGGCCCAGAGTTCAGGACCCACAACAGAAAAAAAAAAAGAAAGAAAGAAAAAGTAAAGAAAACAGAAGAAATTGAGTCCTTACAAATGTTCAAGTAAATTTATCTTAATAACAATAGCAAGGGACACAGTATCCCAACACCTCTTAGGACATATAACACACATATATATGTATATCACATATGTATAATATATGTTGTTATATGTGACCTCATTTGATCCCAACAACCCTGTCAGATATGATCCTTCTTAGGTCATGGATAAGCACATTGAAGCTCAGAGTTCATTTTTATACAAGGACTAAATGGCTAAGCTAGTATGCGACTGAGACCTGCCTACCCCTTCTACCACACAAGGCTGTCTTTAACAAGACCGAGTCTTCTTTTTCCACTCCATCCACAGGAGGTGAAGGAAAGTCAGAGTCTTAAACTTCTAGAACTTCCTTTGGAAAGTAGCGGAAACAATCCATCTCTCCTGGGCCCTCCAGCATCTGACTTGTATCACAGAGACTCACGCTGGCCTCAGTGCTGCTCAGCCACCGCTGTAAGACTTGGTGATAGGAAAGCCACAGGCACGTGGCAAACACCGTCACAGGACTGCGGAGTTACAACCAACGGACGCGGATGGCCCCTGCTCCTTTCACACCAATAAGGCCACTGGTACGACTCACTGAAAATCCACTTGGGTGAAGATAGGACAGAAGTGGAGAGAAGGTCCTGAATAGAAAGGCCCTTGTGTGTTCATTTGTGCTCATTTCCTTAAAAACAAAAAACAAAAAAAACACGCATGTGTTGTTTCAATGAATGTAGAACTTGGCCAGATGGGAACCTAGCTGGGGTACACATCTTCATCTGTCTCCACATTTTGGGGGGGTAGCGACACGATGGGATCATTGTAGTATTCAGACCCCTAGGGAGACAGAAGAGTCTGCTTGCATGCAGAGCAATACTGAGCATATGTTTATATGCGCGCGCGTGCGTGCGTGTGTGCGTGTGTGTGTGTGTGTGTGTGTGTTTACCTGTCTTGCAGCTTGAACCCAGTGCCTGGGTGCTGTCTCTTAGCTTTATCACTCAAGGTTGACACTCTACCACTTGAACCACACCCCCACCTTCCAATTTTCTGCTGGTTAATTTTAATTTTAAGTTTTTGGTCGATCATGGGGCTTGTCAAACTCAGGACAGAGGCACTGTACCTGAGCTCTTGAGCCACAGAACCACTCCCTTGCTGGTTAATGGAAGGTAAGAGTCTCATGGTCTTCCCAGCTCAGACTGGCTTCAAACTGTGAGCCTCAGATCTCAGCCTCCTAAGTAAGTAGGATTACAGATGCAAACCACTGCAGCCCAGCTATGTAGACTTTACAACATGGAACTAATGATGATTTTGCACATAAGACTTAGGAAAACAAATGGGTAATTATACTCACCTATCAAGGGTGAGTAGCATCATTTTACTGATGCTAGCCCTAGATTCTTAACAAGACGGCCAGTGCACATTCTATAGAGCTTGCCCAAGTAAACGAAATCTATGCCTTATTCAGAATTCAAATCTCAGACCTGGTGCATGTAATACAGTGCCTAATAGCCTTCCAAACTCTCATTTGGCCTCAGTTACACAACCAGCTGACACTGAAAATAATTAATGCCCTTTAGACTCGCATCTGCTCCTATGGTTCCAAGTCAAGGTTTTTAATTGGGCAATTTTGGCATTTGGAGACAATGGCAAGGTGAAATAACCTTTCTTTAATATTTTTGAGGTCAGCAGATAGTCCTGCCGAAGGTCATCCCTCAGGTTCACAAATGAGTCATTTGTATCACCTAATGCAATCTGTGACTTGCAAATCGCACTGGGATGTGTAAGCGTGCATTAATTAGTCCTGGTGATGAATACTGAATTCATCATTACTAGCCAGAGCTTGCAGAAATGTGCCAAGACTTGTTTTTGGTGGTTTGGGGCTGCTTATTTGTACTTTCCACCTTACCCAGGTCTGAGATCTCCAACACCCAGAGTCCAATAATGGGCACTAATGGAGTTAACCCTCCCCTCTAATGAGATGTGAAGAAAGATGTATCCTGGCACAAATATGCTGCAAACAGGAAGCCACCTCGGTCTTGCTCCTTTGGGTTTAGGGAGCTGACAAAACTCAGCCTCCAAAGATGATTCCTCTTCCATTCCGATCCAGAAGCTTCCCTGACCTAGTGCTTGAAGAAAGAGAGAGCTCCTGTCTCCAGCATCTTGTTCCGAGCAGCGCTCTGCATTTTGCCGGGCCCTTTCAGCTGCTTGGCAGCTACTGCCTATAATGAAGGCATTATTAATTTCAGTTTCGGGGGGTGGGAAATCAGGATGTGGACACTGTATGGCTTTACCATCTGTGCAGTTGACATATATTGATTCATACCTTGTTCCCATCTGTCCTTGACACTCTGCAGTAACGGAGGTCAGAATCCGTCTCTTTCCTGGAATCCCCTCTAAAAGCAACTTTCTACCCAGGATCCTCTGAGTGATTTTTTTTTCTTTGGTGGCTATTGTGCGCTTCTAAGGAAAACTGGTGGCAGAGTGCCTGCATCTGTCATCTCCCAGGTAGGTCCCTTTGACCCAGCAGAACAATAATGGGCCACATCAGAAAGGATTATGAAAACAATAGTTCTTGGACTTTGTTCAGAGATAGTCAATGTAGAGTAGACTTTGCAGCTGAACCTTTCAGCTCTTCAGGATTTTGTGGCTGAGACAAAGAGAATGGATACATTCCCCCTAGAAATTAGCACATTCGTTTCCCACAGAAAGGTACAGTAGCCAATTAAATTATACTCAGCAGATCGAGAGGTTTGGCAAGGTAGATTTATAGAAAGTGATGAAGCTGGAACTCAGCAGGTGGCTACCTCTTGCTCTACATTAAGAAGGCTCACAGAAAAAATGAAGTCTGCAGTTAATGGGATATTGGTGTGTGATAGGTTTAATATACTTTTTTTGTAAAAACAAAAAGAAAAAGAACAATCCGTTCCTATTATTGTCACTTTAGAACTGGAAATGTCTGAGCCAGATTTCAGAGGGATTTTATTTCAAGGACTATCATTTATTCTACGTTCCTTTTCCCCCCTCCTAACTCCTCTCTCTGCCCAGGTGAAATTGGACACACAAATAACTGAATTCACAATGGACTTTTTGAGAATTCAAGTGGCCACTTGTATCTGCGGAGATGTAAGTGGCTAATTGCAGCCCAAGTGGAAGGCTGAGCCTACAATTAGCCAATTAAGCTGTGTTGGAGGGGAAGGGCCTGTCAATGCAGAAAGCCCCAGCTTCTTCTCCCCAGGCTCCAGGAGCCCCAGAAAGAATCGGGAGCTTTTCCATCAAGCCAGAGCTAGAAAATTCCTTTTTAGTCCCTTTATTTCCATACTCCAGAATTCTCCATATCCAGATGATAAATACTGTGTCACTGTCACTATGAGAGCAAAATTCAAGGCGTTTGACAGATGCCCGCACATCTTCCCATTCCAAATGAAGGCCTGACCTTACCTTAGCCATAAAATCAGCTCCATCTCCTCTCTTCCTTTGCTCAGGAAATTAACCAATTCAAACTCCACTGGCAAGCTGACACCCATAGTTAATGTTGAAAAGAATCCCAACTTTCAGTTTTTCCTGAGAGAAAATTCCAAAGCTTCAGAAATAATCTCAGGAAGTTCCCTGACTCTGGAGAATGAATTCTCACTCAGATCACCCAAAGGAGTTCAACAGAGAAAATCTAATTTTGATTAAAAAGTATTGCAGGTCTCTCCTGCTTCGGCAACACTGGGCAAGAAATGGAAGTTTTTGTGGGCAGGGGTGTAAAGGGATATACCACGTGTTCCTGTGAACCACAGCACTGAGGGGAAGAGCTTTAAATCAAGAAAACAGAGGACAAGCAAGTCCATTCTCCATGGGACATGTAAGGGGCTGGTTTAGTTCACTTTAAGGTTGTTTTCTTACCCACATTTCAATGACTTGACATCAAAACCATTCATATTTCATAAATTAGGTCTCAGCTAGTCAAAAGGAAGAGCCAAACAAGGCAACCGACACTGAGCACAGAAGCCAACCATGACAACAGGCTTGTGTCTGCAATCCCAGCCACACTTAGGAGGCTGAGATCTGAGATGGAGATTTGGAAGCCAGGCCAGGACATCAAAGTCTATGAGACTCTTATCTTTCATTAACCAGCAAAAAGCTGGAACTGGAGGTATGACTCAAGTGGTAGAGAACCAGCCTTGAGGGAAAAAAAAGCCAAGAAAGAGTATGAAGTCCCATGTTCAAGCCCCAGTACCAGCACACATGGAAAAAGCCAACCATGGACCCTGTTTACAGGCAACACTTCCTTGGCCAAAGCCTCATTTTAATGATGATCCGTACAACTTGTTCAGAGCGGTGCTGCTTTAATTGCATGCTGCTGCAAGCCCTGGAGACCATCCCCATGGTCCAGATGTGTCATTGACAAAACACTGTCCCTCATGAGAATTACAAGACAAAAGCCTGCCTTCTGAAAGATCTCACTGTTTACCGGGAACTTTCTCCTGGGTCTCCCCGACCCTTGCCCTAACTCCCCCCACCTCCCCAGGCCTCTGGCAGGCTAACCGGATCCATGCTCCCCGATGATAGATGAAAAAGCAGAAGATGGACCACTGGTCCAGGCTGTGGCCTTCCATGTAAATGTGCCTGACCGTCCATGTGAGAGCCTCTGCAGAGGACAAGGTTTCCAGCATGGTCAGCTTGTGTCTCCACAACGCACAGCTTTTCAATGGGTTACGAAATCCACATCAGAACACGAGTCTCTCAGAGTCCCCACTGTTTGTGTGACAGAGCATGATCAGCTCAGGGAAATATCTTCTCCCTGAGTCAGCCACAAGCAACTGAGTTTGTGTCATCTATCTTTCTCCTGTGGCATCAGGATTGATCTCCGAAAAGTCATCAGTTGGGCCAGGCCCCAGTGGCTCATGCCAGTTATTACATCTTTGTGGGAAGCTGCGATTAGGAGGGGGTTTAGAGTTCCTGGCCAGTTCATGAGACCTCTTCTCAACAGAAAAAGCCAGGCGTTGTGATGTGCATGTGTGTACTGAAGTTATGGTGGGAAGCATAAAATAGGAGGATCACAGTCCAGGATTGTACAGGCCAAAAAAAAAAAAGCAGAGCAAAAAGGGCAGGAGGTGTAGTTCAAGTGGTAGAGCACCTGTCTAGCAAGAGCAAGGCCCTAAATTCTAACCCTAGAATGTTCAAACACAGATCAAGACACCATGTAGGGGCTGGGAAGGTGGCTCAGTGATAAGAGTGCTTGCCTTGCGTGCATAAAGCCCTAGGTTTGATTCCTCAGCACCACATAAGCAGAAAAAGCCGGAAGTGGTGCTGTGGCTCAATGGTGGAGCGTTAGCCTTGAGCTGAAGAGGTCAGGGACAGTTCCCAGGCCCAGAGTTCAAGCCCCACAACCAGAAAAAAAGAAGACACAATGCATTCACAAGATGCTTTGTTGAATGGCAACTCCTTTGTACAACTACTTTGAAGATAATAAAAAGAAATAAACAAAAACAAACTGAATCATACACATGGCCTTAGGCCTCCTGATATCAGCACCTTTCCAAATGCTTCCCACTGCTCTTCCAAGGAAACCCAGCCTCTTTATCATGGCCTACCTCCTGCCTCCTTCTTTTGTTTTGTTGTTGTTGTTGTTTGTTTTTGCTAGTCCTGGGGCTTAAATTCAGGACCTGGGCACTGTCCCTGCTCAAGGCTAGTGCTCTACCACTTGAGCCACACCACTTCCAGCTTTTTCAGATTGGTTTATTGGAGACAAGAGTCTCAGAGCCTTTCCTGCCTGGGCTGGCTTTGAACCACAATCCTCAGATCTCAGCCTCCTGAATAGCAAGGAAGACAGGCGTGGGCCACACTGGTGCCCAGTTCCTGCCTCCTTCTAGAAGGCCAGGCATCACACTATCTTGCAGGGCTTTCTCTCTGTTCCTGAAGCAAACTAAACTCAATTGCACCTCAGTGTGTTTGTATGTACTGTGCCCGTTGTGTGACATCGAACACACTGTCCCCTAGCTCACTGCAGCCAGCAGACAGTGCCTGGCTTGAAGGTCATCTTCCTGGAACTGGTGTCTCTGACCAACCAGTCCAGACTCTTGTTCTATCAATCTGCAAAGCCTCGATCACATCCATCGTGGGCATTGTGAACACCTCCCTGAGAGGCAAAAGCTATCAGAGTAAGGGCCTAAGTGCCCCGTGCGCCTCTCTATGCCTGGCAACCATGCGAACAGACCATAGTAAATAGTAAATATTTGTTGAATGAATGATGCACAACCTGATAAGTCAGGGGACAAATGTATCTTGTAGCCTTGGGGCTCAAACTCAGGACCTCAACATCCTAGGCATGCAGCTCTACCACTAACTATATACTCAAACCCCCCCAAAAAATGGAAACAAGGAGTTGCTGGATACCTGGACTACAAGAAGACCTTGAACACTCCCAAATTATTCATAAAACTTTACCTGTGCACTTGCTAGACGGGGATTCTATCATGGGAGCCACTCCCATGGCCCCTCCCCAGACTTTTCTTGCTTTACTTATTTTTCAGATAGGGCAGTAGGTTTTTGCAGGAGTCAGCCTAGACCCTGATTCTTCTACATATATTGGGTTTGGGACGCAAGCTACCATTCTCAACCCATTGGTTGAAATGGGGATCTTAATAACTTTTTGCCTCAAATTGAGATCCTCCTCCTCGTTACAGCCTAAGTAGCTGGAATTACAGGAGTGAGACACTGTGCTTGGCCCTGAACAATCTTTCCCCATAATTACTGTCTACATCTCACATCTGTTTATATTTCAACAATTATACCAAACATCTAGCTTATTTTTATTCAGATTTATTTATAAGCAAATGATGGTGCTTTCTGTTACATAAATATATCCCATGTGTTGTTGAAATTTAATATTAATTTTTTTACACACTGACTCAGAAGGCAATGATCACAAGGAATAACATCACATTGTAAGTTAGGATTACTATTAGCATTATTATATGTTAAAATGTTCCAGCCTAGAACATTATTAGAAGTAACTGGCATATTTAAATAATTATTGACCCACAAGCTATGAAAATCCCTGGGATTTACTGAATGCCATTTGTGTATAACAGGCTGCTTAATAAATTGTCCATAGAGACTTCAGTAATTTATTAATTGCAACTCAATCAATATAACCACAAGTAGAGATCATTACTATGTACTAAGGGAGGTGCTACTGGAAAAGCCAGATTTCTTGTTGATGGAAGGTAGTATGACCGAGAAGGAAAAGCAAGCTCAGGTGCTTTACCTGCCTCTCTGTAGCCCTACCCATATGCACCCAACTCCCAATGGGACCCAGGATACAAAGAAAGGATTAACTTGAGCAGGTTATTTACTCTTAAAAAAGATAGGGGGGACTGGGAACTCAGAGACTTACCACTTGAGCCACATCCTCAGCCTTTTTGAGTTAATTGAGTTATTTTCCAGATAGTCTTCCCCCCCCCAGGCTAGCCTGGACTGCGATCCCCATATTTATACTTCCTTCATAGCTAGTGTGACAGGCATACACTAACTAGACAAGCTCTTTCTGTTGAGGTAGGAGTCTCACAAACGTTCTGCCTGGGCTAGTCTCAATCCCCACCTCTTAATTAGCTGGGATGACAAGAAACAAGTCACAGAGCCTGGCTTAATTTCCTTGCTCTTCATTTTCCTCCATTGTGAGGGATGACGCTAGTTCTTCTCCGTGGTGACACAGTGCGCATTGAAGGGAATAATTTTGCTGTGTGTCTGGCAAACAGTAAGCACTCATTAAATGCCAGGTACCATGATAATCATTGTCATCAGTATAGCCATTTTCCTCTAGGCTCTTTCCTTAACGAGATTTTTCTACGGTGAACTTGCAAGAGTTCATAAGCCACTGTTTTGTTCTTCATCCCGTCCCCCAGAGTCTCAAATTGTGTCTTCATTTAGGGCTTTTTCTTTTCTCCATATCTAAGAGCTGACATAGGGTTGGCAAATGAAGCCCCGGAAACTAACAAGTCCAAAGTTGATCATTTTCGGAGTTAACATCGTTATCCATTCCAATAATATAAGAATAAAAATGACTCCAAGATTTAAAAAAACAAAACGAAAGAAAGACAGAAAAGAGCTCTACCATCAATGCCAGTAGGCTCGGCCCATATTATGCTAAATGTCACTCTGGGTCCTTCCCAGAAAGCACTGGCAGCCAGGCTCCCAGAAGAGCCCGCACCCAGCAGATGAGACAAAGAAAATGCACGACAAGAGACCGATGACCCTGCTGGCTTGTGTCTAGCTAACAGTCCTGCTGGCTATCACTCCGTTCCAAGCGCTATTCTGAATATCTCACACAGATTCCCTCACCTAATTCTTGGAACCGCTTACATGAGAGAACTACTATTGTTACTGTCTCTCACACAAGCGAGGCAACTCAGGCCCAGACTGTTTCAAGAACTGGCCTTAAGTAACACGGGGATGAAGGCTTCACACCAGACTGCCTGGCTGATCTCTTTTCTCCCAAGTTTTAGGAAGCTGCTCTGAACATTTATAGGCCTATCAACTTCTGCCAGAGGCCTCTGATGACAATTGATAGAAGAAGCCCATTTGATGTTTAATTGAGCTCTCAGTGGGATAAGCACCATGGCTTATGCCTATAATTCTAGCTACTTGGGAGGTAGGGAGCAGGTGTCAACCCAGAAAGAAATCAACCCAGAAAGAAAGTTAGTAAGACACCTACCTCAATAACCAAACTGGTTATGACATCGTGTAACTCAAGCCCAGCTACAAGTGAGAAGATCTCGGTCTAACCAACAACGTGAGAATCTTTATATTTCTTGATATGTGAGTGTGTACATGTGCATGCATGTGTGTGTGCACGCCTGCGTGCCAGTACAGGGGCTTGACCAATCACAGGGCCCAACACTCTTGTTTTTTTTACTCAAGGCTGTCACTCTACCACTTGGGCCACACCTCCACTTCCGGCTTTTTGCTGATTAATTAGAGCTATGAGTCTCAGGCATTTTTTCTACCTGAGCTAGGTTTGAACAGTGATCCTCAGAACTCAGACCCCTGAGTAGCTGGGCTTATCAGCATGAACCATCAATACCCAGCTAGGAGGCCCTTTTTGAAAAATAATGCCAAAAAGAACTGGAGGGGCCTGGCTCAAGTGGAAGCACCTGACTAGTAAACATTAGACTTTGAGTTCACATCCTAGTATTGACCCCAAAAGGAAGATCTCAGGATATTACACAAACATACACCCCATACAGTTTCAAATCCCAGGCCTTACCCTTACCATTTCATTTCTCTTAAGACCCATTTTCTCCTCCACGTGATGGGAGCAGGGGTGTGACTAGAGGCTGCTTCGTAGGTATGGGAAGATGAAACAACACTTCGGAGTAGTGTGCTTAGCATAGTTCATGCACATATTAAGTGTTCAATAAAGAGCCATGTTGATTCATTATCCTCTCCTTCCTTCGGAGAAACATTATTAAACATAAAAATAGATGTCCTGTAACTTACCATGCTCAACCTTGCAAAACATCCCTCACTGCTACCAACACACACACACACACACACACACACACACACACACACACACATCTGGATGATAAAATGTAATTCTTAGGTTAAAAAAAATAATTTTTCGGCATGACGTTCCCTATCTGCAATTACATCAAAATCCCATTAATTGAGCTATAACACTGTCAGGCCGAGCAGCTGGGAAGCACACCCATACATCCTAAGGAGACAACCATTAATTCTGTGCTCCACGGCACAGCAAGGAGATTCGGATGCCCGTCCCTGGCGTGATTTACTGTCTTTCAAGCTGCCTAAGTGGAAACCTCTACAAAAAAGATTTAAGTTAAGTGACTCTTGTGTCTCCTGAAGCTCATTTATTATTGAATTAAGTTTTCATTTCGTTTAAAAGGGAATAAAGAAATATAGTTTTATTTCAAATAAGGTAAAAAAAAAAATAAGCGCGCTTTAAATGAAATCAGCGCTGATGATCCAGGAAGCCAGTTTATAGATCTGCAAAGAGATCTCACTCTGCTGAAAAGCCAGATTTTTCACTCATAAATATTACTAAATGCACACACAATGTGAGACTTTGCCATGAGAGTTTGCCTTCACTCTTCATATTCTTACCAGTCCTCTCTTTGAAATTTTTATCTTTTAAAAAAAAATACAAGAGAGTTCATGAATAAGCGGGAGAGGAAGGGGAAAAATAATCTATTTTTTTGAAAAGTCTAGAATTTCTTTGTGCCCTGCAGGGAACTGTAGGATGGAGACACTGAGAAACAGAGATATACGGGTTATGAGGCATCTCGATATGTGGCAGAAAAGCCAAGGTAGAGGAGACATTCGGTATGCAAATATTTACGACATCTTTGCCCACAGATGAGTCACACGTGTCTGGGAAACAGAGAATAATGCTCCCCGGTAGAATCTGCCTAAATTCAGTGCCAGAGCATCAGTGTGATGACCAGGTGCTAGGGGACAAAATCCCTTTAGCCTGAGATTCCTATCTGTCAGAAATGACAGGTGATATAACTCTATATTTATCTTTTTTCCTAACCCAAACAGCCAAGAGAAATCACTTCCCTATACCAAGAAGTCCTTAAAGACCTAAGCACTTCTGAACAAACTATATTTTTTAAAAAATCTGCTAGGACCCCTATAATGGTGTCATTTACACTCTAGTCACATGTGTCTACAGCACAAGACCCTTCATAATTAGGTATATACACTATACCAGCTCACTGCCTAATTAGCAAATTATGTTGAAAATAGCATCCTGCTAATTAACGGCTATTATGGCATTTCTGAAGCTGAGGCTTTAATTATCACCAACCTAATGCTTGTGTATGGAGGAGGGGGGGAAGCATCCTTCCTCCCCCTTTTAAATGATCAATAAGTGCAAAAGATTATTATTAGGCATATATGCTGACAACGGATTAATTTGTTTGATGCAAAGGTGCTGTGTGTTTCAGATTATTTTATCAGAGTTGCAGGAAAAAAGAAAAGGTTTGTAATTTGGTTTCATTAGCGACCTTGGCGATTTATCACTAAGTGTGTGTGTGTGTGTGTGTGTGTGTGTGTGTGTGTGTGTGTGTGTGTGTTGTTCAATTCCCTCTGTGTTTTTGCCTGTACCAGCATCAAAGTCAAGAGCAGGAAGTTTTAATTAAGTGACACTAATGAGGTCGTTGAAAATGATACCTCAGCAATCTAGCACACTGTTAAATGTGTTTATTCTATAATGTCATCAGAGGTGATTGTTTTCTCTCGTAATAGATAAAATTCATTACCATGAGCATTGTACTTTTGAGCGTCAGAACTACAAGATGCAAGTTAGTCAGGTGTATCAGTTGCCCTGTTACTTTCTTCCCCACTCCATCTGGCTGCCAATTCAAATTGCTGCACCTAAAACAAAACTTGAGCCAACAACGCTTGGTCTGATACTTTGTTCTTTTGAAAAATAAGTCTCCCATGTTGAGTAATTAACAGACCTTGAGAAACAGAACAAAAATGAGTATGCAAATGCCTACTCAACAAAAGCCAGAATCAAAGATCCTCTGCGCCAGGCATGGCGGAGTGGGTTCGGCTGCCCAGCTAAGCTGGAGGGAGAGGCCGCAAAGCACGCCGCGCGCCCACCCACATGCCCACTCGCGTGCAGCCCACCCCCCCCAGCAGAGGCCCCCACTGCTGGACTAGGATAGAACACGTTGCAGACCTTTTCCTTTAAAACAATTCCCGCCTCCTAAACACAATATGGTTGTGTGACCCACTTTAGGAAATTAACTGTCACCTTGTGAATTTCCATGTCGCCCTCTTCCTAAACATTAAAGATGTTTTAGCACATCTTAGAAGTTAGCATGTGTGTCCGTTTAACAGGTAGGGCCAACTAAGCAGAGAGGGAGGCCCGGCCAGAGGCAGTACAAGTGTCCCTTGACTTACTTAGGCAACTTACTTAATATGCATTTTTATATCTTATACAAATTATTACATTCAATCCCTATCTGTGTTCTACAGTGTTTCTGTGCTAGCCTGCTTCTGTTTGAGCAAGAAGACCATTAGTGAGAAATCTGTGTCCAGCAAACCCTTCATGCACATCATTGGCCATCCATGTATGGTCTGAGCTTCTACAGAGCTTGTGTTGAATGCTCAAGGAAACCTTATTTCTCAGCCCATGGTGTTTTGTGATTTAAAGTGATCACTATGCTTCCAATAACAGTGCTGGAAGCACCCTGGACACATTTCCTCTCTCCCCGCCACCCCCCATCAGATCAAGAGGAGTAGAGGTCTGCAAGACTCTTTTCAAGGTATTTGTCTTAACCACTGGGACTGAGAAAGGAAAAATTGTTCTCCTTCACAATACCCCCTGTTCGGACTGGTCTGGTCCTGGGGTCAGGGAGATGACCTCAGGGAGTTTTTTTGAACACTCTCAAAGACTGTCTCCATCCAAATATTTGGTCAGTATCTCTGGAAATTTGAGCTTTGAAATCAACTTGCTGGGCTTTTTTCAACCAGTTACTACAGAGGAAGCCAAAAGCTCTGGTATTACAGAGATGTGCAGAAGGTTGAGAGTCTTTTATGGAAGGGCTGACACAGGGAAACTATCGAAATGGCTTAGAACTACCAACAAGGTGGTAAAAGTTTTAAATAGTCCCTAGTGTGTGTCAGTGCAACATGAATGCATGTGTGCACATGCATGCACATGCACACACACACACACACACACACACACACACACACACACGGGAAGGGGTAGCTTGTGGGCAGTCAATTCTCCAAGAGATGAAAAAGTGTTGAGGCACAGTCCTAGAAGCAAGAGAGCTTCATCTGCAAATTAAGAATGTTTCTGCAGAAAGAAACGGGAGCCTGTGCCAATCTTGGTTTCTTGACTAGAATTTAACTTCTATTTCTCTTTATGTTATTTGTCTGGTTAGTTGATTGGTTTGTCGGGTGGATGGCTGTAGCAACCCCTCAGATAATCCCTAGTGATATGGCCAAGGTATCCATAAAGAAGGGCATTAGAATCCCAGGAATAGGGCGAGAACAGCACTCAGCCAGTGAGTGTTGCATTCACAGCTTTGATCTTGCGATGTCACGTCTAGGAATCTATCCTAAGGAAATCAGAGATGTTTGTCAAAGCATTACTTAGTATAATGAAAAATTTAAAACTTAAATGTCTTAAACTTAGCAGATGTGTTAAATAAATGATGCTACAGCCACATGATATAATATTATACAGTCATCAAAAATCACATACTCCTAGGAAATTTTAAATGATAGGAAGGGATGGCATAAGTGAGTAGGGAGGATTCTAGAAGGGTGACACTGATCAAGATGCATTGTCCACAGTAATGGACATGGTAAATTGAAAACCCCTGGTACAACCACCCAAGGAATGTGTATTCATAAAACTAACAACAAAGGAGAGAGCTAAAGATGTAACATCCGACATTTAGACAGACATGCCGGCATACACACATACACACTCACACCCACACAGCATATCCTACCCACACATTCACAGGTTTAAATGTGTTTATTTACACAAACATTGAAAAAAAGAGTACAAAACAGATGTGAAACTAGAAGCAGTGATTCTTTCTAGAAGCTGAAATCCAGGGTGATTTTAATGCTTGCATATGTTGTAAAAAAAGATCGTTCATTTTTAAATATTAAAAATAAAGTAATTCAACCATGCATCGGTTTGAGGATGCTCATAGGTGTGGCTGGGAATTGCGTATCATGTTTTGGTGTGTATTCTGTACCATTATATAACTTACAGTCAGCGTCAGTCCTCTAAGAACATGATCCAAGCGCATGCAGCTCAGAGAATCCTGGAATACTGGGAGCTGCTCCTATGAAACTCTCAGGACAGCAACTCCCTTCAGATGATACTCTCCGCACTTCCCAGACAAAGCACTGGCCTCCATTTATAGAAAGTTTCCAGCCAGTTCATTGAGAGCAAGTGTGATTTGAAGTCCTAAAACCCTCACTGTGCCAATCACAGTCCTATGTAGGTTCCTCAAGGATGTATGTTTTCCTTAAAACTTTCAGAGACGTATTTTACAAAGTGACAAACAGCCTGCATTAGCTCTCAGAACTTCAGAAGCCGGTTTTGTTTTTTTTTTTGGTGTTAAATTTCTAACTAGGCTAACCAAGTTTGCACTGGGCTCAGGAGTTCTGTAGCTGAGGTTCAGACTTCCATACTGGTTTTTGCTGTTGTTGGGTATCTTTGGTGGGTTATTCTTTTGCTTTTGCTTTTTTTCTCTCATCATCAAAAAACTTTCCATAGATATATAACTGAATACTATGTAGATTATGGAAATAAAAGTCTATGTGGATCATGGAAATAAAAGTTTTTCACTCACTGTGAGGGGGTTTTGTTTTGTTTTTTTAAGGAATAGTTGAAAATACTTTGTCCTAAAGGGGAGAAAAGACAGCACACTCGACAACCTTCGCCCTTCTGAAGAATAACATAATTAGAACTAAAAGGAAGACACAGAAAGAGGTGCACAATACAAGCTATCTTGTCAGCTGGAGATGAGAGGATCAATAAATGGTTTGCCTAACATTTTCCAATCACATTCTTAATACAAACGGATTTACGTGGGCTTTGGGAATGTTGAGAAAAATAGTATAGATCTTTTTCCCCTCTGCTGGAGAGTAAATTAAATAAATTTAAACTGCTCATCACAGGATTTGTGGATTGTTTGTTTTAACCTTTTCAAAACGAGGAGAAGAAAATGGAGCCGAGGACAGGGAGCTGGACTCACACCATTGTCTTGATCCTTATGAGAGCTAGCTAGCACTGGAGTCAAGTGACTGGAACTCTCTGTGCCAATGAGCCTCACCTTTTGTCTCAAAGGGCGAAGAATGGCTCAGTAGCCTAACAGAGCTGGAAGAACAATGGGTACTTAATATCTTTTTAATTACTTAAAATCAGCACTCCAAGCTGGGTGCCAGTAGCTCACACCTGTAATCCTAGCTACCCAGGATGCTGAAATCTGAGTATTATCCATTTGGAGCCAGCCTGGGAAGGAAAGTCCATGATACTCTTTTCCAATGAACCACCAAAAAAGCCAGAAGCGAGCTGTGGCTCAAGTGGTAGAGTGCTAGCATTGAGCAAAGAGTTCAGGGACACCACCCAGACCTTGAGTTCAAGCCTCAGGACTTGCAAAACAAAACAAAAAAACGAATACTCCAAAACAAAACAAATTGGATCCTCTATTCCAAAAGGAGAGAACTGTTAAAAGCATACAGTTTCTCTTTTGCCATAGATCAAGATGGAAAGACAACCTGTACTGATGCCATGAAATCTTATGCATTCTCTCTTACCTTTTTCTGTTATCTGAAATCATACAAAAATGAAATTCCCCATGCTCAGTGTTTTCCATATGACTGAGAATGAGATAAAGCAAACCATACGACGGGTGGGCCCTTGGGAAGACCTCATGACACCCACCTGATGCACTCAGGCAGAGGGACGAGCACATGTATTGAGTGGATAGAAATGTGTGCGACACGATCACTAAGCAACGGGGGTGAATGCACGCTCTCCTGATGGCTTAGGAAGGCCGTGTCACACGTTAGAGCCACATGGTGCTGATGAGCATCATAGCTGCTTCAAGCATTGGGTGGATATTCAACCTCAGCAATGCCCGCACAGCATGGCAGACTTCATACACCTCTCCCCCTCCCCCACTCTCTCTCTCTCATCCGTGTCTCTCTCTCTCTCCCTCTTTTCCTCTTCCCCTCTCTCTTCCATCCTCTCTCCCTCCCTCCCTTTCAAGAAGGAACAATCACCCCATCACCAGACTCAATTGTCTCCTTACTGTTACCTGGAAGATTCTACGCCATGTTACTCAGTGGGGATTTGAAGGGAGCTCATTTGGAAGAGAGAAGGAAGTAGAAGCTTCCACCAAACGATTCTTAGACTACCCTTCAACTCTCAAATTCAAAAAGTGTTCCATAGCTCAAATAAACCTTCAAATGTCAACTCTCAGACAGGCCACTGAGTGGGCAGAGGTGAAGATATGGAAAGAGTGCTAAGTCGAAATGGAACTGGCTGGAGCATCCCTGCAAGCTGTCAGTCAGATGACCTCAGTACCCTTCCTGGGTTGTTGTCCAGGTGGACAAGACGATGCACACACAGTGTTTAGCTCAGAGCCTGGCGCCTCATGTTCGCTAAATGTCACTGCTAGAGGAAGCAATAAGAAAAGTGATGGCCTGGCCCAGTACTAAATGCCTCATGTCTGTAACTACACCCATAACAGTCTACAAGATACACGTTATTATTACTCCCGTTTTCCACCAGAGGCGTCAGACGTGCGGAGCTTAATTTGGAAAACACTCAACAACAAAGTCAAAGAGCTGGGATGCAACCCTGGACGGCTAGCTCCAGAGCCGAAGGTTTTAAGTCAGCTCCACTCTATTTTTTAACCAGTTAAAAAGGAAAGCTGACACTCATGTTTACCTTCATGAAATGATAAGCCCAGGGTCTGCTTGGCCACAGAGAAGGGGCATGCACCCTTCATTCGGCCCCTGGGCTGTCCCCTTCATTCCCCACCCATGAGAAGGGGGTGCCTGGCGCAGCAGCTGTCGGAGGCCTTGCTCTGAGGGCGCAGTTAAGGTGAACTCCAAGAGTGTAGCCCGTGGGTAGCAAGGAGCTGAGGACACATTCCCGGGATGGGACACCAATGTGCTTGCTGCCGCAGTCATCCCACTGGCCCATGGGCACAGGTGCACCCCTCCCACCCTCGGGTTCGCATAAGAACCCAGGGCAGACCAGCTGGTAGAACACCCTCAATCTATTACAAAAGATTCCCACTCTGTACACATGCGCGCGCACACAGACAGACACACACACAGACACATACACAGACACACGGATGTAAGGAGTAAGCAGCAGAGCAACTAGATCCATCTCCCTAAGAGGCATTTACAAAGGGACAGCTTATATAAAAAGCCAGCTAGCATTATTTTCTTCCCTTTAGTGACTCTCTTAAAAATGATCACACATCCCATCCTTATAATTATCCAGTTCTTAGTCGAAGCCCATTTATCCAACAGAATAACTCTTCTCTGTGTGAAAACCACATCAGAACTGTGCATTAGGGTAGAACCTCAGAACAACTCAATGTCAACATGATACCAAAAGTCTGCCGAATACACAGAGGTTTTCCACATATGCAAATGACCCATGTTTCGTTTTTATTCGGCTAACTCCGCCCACTGCCCTCCAATAGTTCTAGTACATACACCGGTGTTAAATTACAAGGTACTAATGAATTCAGAAAAGACTTTTTTTTTTCAACTTAGAAAAGCTAATAGTGTCAAAGCATTTTTAATTGTATTTTATTACTTTTGTTTATGTGGTACTGAGGAATTGAACCCAGGGCTTCATGCCCACTAGATACGCACTCTACCACTGAGCCACACTTCCAGCCCCAGGAAAAGCTTTTTTAAAAAAAATAGGAAAAGCTTGCGTTTCCACTCTCTTTCTGGCACCATCAATGTAATAAGAAATACCTCTGTGTACCCAGACTGTCTGACTTGCTGATACTACTCTTAGTTTTTTGGTGAATTTTTTTTTTTGGTCAATAGCAGAACATGCAATGGAGGTTGTCATATGAAAATGATCTTTGACTTTCTACCTTGTGAGCCGTGCTTCCTGCCTCAGTTTTCCTTCTCCACTGATCATGCCTAGATGTTACATAGTGCACAGTACACAGGAGAACAAGACGAGAGCTGAAGCATCTCACCTCTACCACCCCACCACCTGCATAACTTCAGGAACATGGTTTCATATCTTGGAGATTTGGCTTCCTTCTTGGTAAGTGGAAGTAATTACCACACCCAAAGTGTTAGAGATTTCATGTGAGTAGAAAGTACTTGGTATATTGCCTGCCATCCGTAAGTGCTACAGGCAGACGTTAGCTGGGTACCTAATGCACAGAAGGCATGTGGGAGACCTTGAGGGGGATAACCAGATGAGCTGAACAAGACAACGTTCTTGCCACATTCATGAGTTTGCAGTGTGTGATGGGAATGAGATCTTCACCTACTTCCTCCATGTCCACAGTGCACTGTCTCCATCACCCCGACATCCATCAACAGCCAGGTACTGCCTTCTACCTTGGAACCAGAAACTGTAAGAACCTTGTCTTACAGCTTTGGTCACCATCTGTATGACAATACCATGAACAAAGGAAGGAGGTACTAGATAAAGGTTGGCCTGAATAGAGAATGGGAGTATCACAAAAGCAAGTGCTAAAAAAAAAAAAAAAAACTAACTAAAGTGACTTAATGGAAAGAGAATTATTTTCCTCTGCACCCAAGTAATTTTGGGAGATCAGGATTAAAGGAGGAGGGAACCCAAGAGCTCAGCCTTGGAGAGCAGGCTGGTGTCTGGAGACTGGTTGGAAAGAGTCCTGTGACCCACCCCTGTGTGGCCTAGACCCCTGCTTCCTCTGCCCTCCATAATACAATGAAGCACAGCTGCCTGAAAAAAAAAATATCAAGAGGACTGGGTGGTGGGACTTTTCCTTAGAGTCAAACTCAATTCTCTCTGAAGTGCCAGAGTTACCACACGGAGTTCACATCAGCTCTGTCTTTCAAAGAGATTTTTTATTTTACGCACAACCTGGTTTAGCATCATTGAGAAGGTCTTCCATATAAAAAGATGAATAAATAATACAGCAAGGCAGCCTAGAATTCATTCTAGGCCCTTCAGTCCCCCTGAAAGAAATAGGCAAATTGGACAGAAATCAAAGTAGGGAAAGCCACCAGGATTAAAGAAAAGAGCAGCAGGAGCTACTTAGAAGGGATCCGGCAGCACCAGCCAGGAATAAGCAAAGCTGGGGGATGACAAAAAGAACTGAGGATCAAATACTCTCCCCAATAGGGTGTAGGCACAACCGATGAAGGGAAAGAATCACTCAGGGTCAGGCGACGGGGTAGAGCAGGACGGGATGTAATTACAGAAAGGCAAACTTGGGCAGAACACCAGGGCAATGTTCTTAGGAGCAGGCTCGATTTGAGTGCCGACTTGGCTTCCCAAGGGAGGCGGTGGAAGCCCCATCGCTTGAGGCACACAAAAACCAGTGGACAAAGGGCTAAGGAAAAGAGTGTAAGGAACAATCTGCTTGGGCAGGGGGTGGGACAGGCGACGTCTCAGGGGCTGTGCGGCTCCCCACTTCAATGACACGTCAAGATGTATTTCATCAGGCACCCACTGGGGAGACCGAAGGTGGTGCCCGCCTCTCCCTCCCTGGGGCCATTGTGATTTCTCAATGCTCCACTCAAGAAGCACCCATTCACTTCAAGAGCCCCTTCGCAGCTCTCTGCTGCCAGCCAGAGCCCTGACAATAAAACCTCATACAGCAGACCTGGACTACTCACACTTTGAGGCACTTAGAATACAAAACCGGGTTCCAAGGGAGGAATCTCACGTGGGCCAGGCGCCTCTGATCACCTTATGGCGTCAGGATGGCGTTGCTCTGTTTGGGTTTGGAGATCCTTTACAGCGGTAAACAAACTTATTGTCCCTGCCACGGAATCCTGGGCAGTAACGCTGGCATACAGTATAATGCAGCTTCTAAATGCATGGCTCACTTTTGCTCTTGGGGTTGTGAGTGTGAGGTCTGTAGCACTGACTCAGTGTCTTCACGCCCTGATCTGTGACAGCCTGAGACATCCAGCCTACCATCCTCTTCCTCCTCCACTTGACTTCCTGGGATTAAAACCTATGTAGGGCTGGATACTGGTGGCTCACACCTAGGAGCCTAGCTACTTAGGAGGCTGAAATGTAAGGATCAGTTAGAAGCCAGCCCAGGGAAGGAAAATCCATGAGACTCCTATCTCCAACTAACCACACAAAAAGGAAACACATTAAATGGGCACTTCATGTTCCTGGCACAGATCACGTGCGCCTTAGGAATAGCACGTGCAGGACAGAGGTTGTGTCTACTGAATACACACAAATGAATAAGAAACTAATCTTCAAGGACTTTGTGGACCAGGAAGAGAAGAAAATAAACATATAAGTATTCTGTGCTTCAAAGCACAAAGGAAGGTGTCCAGAGACACAGACAGACATTACAGAAATTCAAGGGAGGACAGTCATTCCCAGCTGCATTAGGAGGAACAACTAGAGAACGCTTGTAGAATGTGGGGAGATGACCAGAAAGTGGGCACCAAAAAAAGCCAGGGCCTTGAAGCTGAAACTCTCCAGCACTCCTAAGTCAGTAATAGGACTTGAGCTGAGATTTAATTATAGAGGAGTGATTGGATCACTGAGTATCTCGAACATAAGCTCTCTACTTTATTATATATAAAGGAGAAATGACGTAATCAGACTTTGCACTATGATATGGTTTGGTAGAAAGTATGCTACAATTCGGGAGGTGGGGGCAGGAAGGGAAGGGAAGAAAGATGCATTATAGTCTTTTACTTTTTAAACAACCAATCAGTGAGGCATCAGTGGATACCGAGTTTCTCCCATGACTGCTGTCCTGAGCAGGAGAAGCCAGGAAGTAGTCCCTTTGCTCAGAAGTCATCTAGTAAACTGGAGTGGAGGGCATCTGTCCTTAGATCTGCAGAGCCCAGGGTCCCTCCCGGGTACAGCCACCAAGCTACTCAGAGCACTGCATTAGGAAGAATGAATCAGAATGTTCTAATTAAGAATCCCGACTGGAGGAGCACACTCCTCGCCCTCTTGTCAGCCTCCTCCTTGAGGACCTTGCCCAGGTGCTGCCCTGCTGCTCCTCACAACCGCAGCACCTTGGTGAATGCAGATGTTTCTTTCCCTGGCTGGTAGCTGTGGCAGGTACCCAGTGTTGGCCTGTTGCATTCTGGGCGAAAGTCCCTTGCTCCACTGCTGCTTAGCAGACTTACCAGCTGCACACAGCCAGGCAGTGAGGTAGTGACGGCATCTGCACAACTGCTTTGGGTGGGAGACTGCGCCTAGGATGGCTTTTCAGCTTCTCCCTCAGCAGAACCCAAAAGGTAATTGTAGTTGTTGGATAATGGGAGGCCCAGCACCAGGGTGCAGAGGGCCTTGATCCCAAATCTCAAGACTCTAGAGGGCTTGATACAGTTGAAAAACAATTCCACTTGTTATTTTAGGGGGTAGGGGAAGGGAACGAAAAAATGTTACTTCTAAAGAAAACAGGCATTTTATAAATGTTTAATGTCCTTTCACTACAAATTCAGAAAACAAGAAAGGAAGAAATAGGCTGAAAAAAATACGGCTATCAATGCATAGATCATTTAAGGGATTGCTCCGAGAAATTGCACACTATAAAATAAAATATATACACAGTACTATCTGAAATACTTTCCACTTGAAGCAAGGCCCTAAGATATCACTAAATTTAGCACCATGTCACTATATTTATAAAACCCCTCTTGGGTAATATACTACATACATAAACTATAAGATCCTGAATAAGTTGTTGAGGGCTCTTGCTTAGGAATCAGACTACCTGAGTTCAAGTCTGATTTCTAGCAATGACTAATTGTGTGATCTTGGGTAAGTTACTTTACCTCTCTATGCCTCAGTGTCTTTAGTAATAAATTAAATACCATGGGGTGGGGGAGAACTCAGTTTCTATGCTGTGGTGGTGAATGGCCAGTAGACAGGAGTTGTCACTTGTAACTGTACGGCCGTCTCGCGTCACTGAACATTAGGATCAGATACATGGAGCATCAGGAATTCTGGAGGTTTTTACTCACAAAAAGATGAAATAAAGATCCAGTGAAGGTTTCAGAAATAGGAGTGGCAAGACAAAAGCCTTTATAGAAGTGCTGGGGGCTGGGAAGGTAGCTCAGTAGGGCTGGGAATGTGGCTCAGTGGTAGAGCGCTTGCCTTGCATGCTTGAGGCCCTGGGTTCAATTCCTCAGCACCACATAAGGGGAAAAAAAGCCGGAAGTGGTGCTGTGGCTCAAGTGGTAGAGCGCTAGCCTTGAGCTGAAGAGCTGAGGGACAGCGCCCAGGTCCAGAGTTCAGGCCCCACCACCGGACCCCCAAAAAAAAAAGTGCTGGGTTTAATGCATTGCAAGGGAGAAAAGTGAAGCATAGCAGCTCACCAGAAAGCCCCTGGATTATCTAGGTCCCACTGCATACGGCTCCCGATGGGAATGGTGGGTGGAAATGGCCATGGCAAGCAAACAGTATTTAAAAGAATGTTTTTAAAGAAGGAGGAGGGGCAGACATAGGAGCCTACATCTCTATTCTCACCTACATGAGGGATCCAAGCCATTCTAGGCCAAAATATCAGACCCTATTCTAGAAATAACTAGAAAGATTTTTTGGAAGGCTAGGAGGTATGGTTTAAGTGGTAGCGTGCCTGCCTAGAAAGTGTGAGGATCTGAGTTCAAGTTCCAATACCAACAAAAGAAAAAGGGGGGTGGGGAACAGGAGGAAGAAATAAAGTAGAAAGGAGAGGAAGGTAGGGAATGGGGTAGGGGAAAGAGGCAAGAGGCAAGAGGGATGGAAGAAGGGAGAGAGACATAAGGAGAAAACTAAAGGAAAGAGAAAAAAAAAGAAAATGAGGGAGGGGGGAGGCTGGGAAGGGATGTGAAGGGTAAACAAAAGGAGGAGGCTGCAATGCTTGGTAAGAAATGTACGCATTATCCTGCCCATGTAATTGTAACCCCTCTGTACAGTATGTTCACAAATAGAAAAAAAAAGCAAGAAATCAAATCATTAAAAAAAAAAAAAAGAAAATGAGGGGAAGGAAAGAGAGAAGAAGAAGACTGTTCCAGATGAATGCCTGGAAAGACTAACGGTGAGTTCAGGACAGTCATCTGACAAATCGAATCTTCTGTCTTTCCAGGGGTCACATTAACGCAAAGGGTGGCCAGGATGACGTACAGACTAGTCATCATTCTAACTAGACAGTCTTTAGGGAATCTTCAGGGCTGACTTCCAGAGACTAAAAGGGTCTCGATGCCCATTGGTTCGCGAGTTAGCAAGTATTTACTGGGTATCCACCACGTACGAGGTGTGTAGTTAGCTCAGACTGCTCTGGTGTAGCCTGCCTTCTGGACAGCTCTGAAATAGTTACAGAAAGAAGTAATTCATCCCAGTTCTGATATGGTGGTTTGCAAGTGGCATTCCTGATATTCCAAAATCCTTCTAGAAAAACTTCTCTATAGAACTCTGTTCTCATAGTACTCAGATACAAAGGCCTGGAAGTGATCTGGGGCCTAAAAGCAGAGGAAGCCAGTTGACTATATTAAGGGCTCATTGATGCTTGTTCTAGGTAGAATTTTGTGTTTCTGGGACAACACTGAACTACCAGTGAGATCTCAGAGTGGGAGCAATAAAGCCATTCTGGAAACAACCCTAGAATTTTCTATGTGGCCCAAGTGCTGTATGTTAGATGGCATGCCACATCATGTGTAATCACTTCTCTCATGATCTACAGCAAATGAGATTATACAGACCATTGTCAGGAAGGCCTGGCCCCTCACCAGCACTCTTGTCTGACTAGAGAAAGACACCACTGAGTTTCATTACTAAGCCTTTCCCACTAATCTCAGATTCTGCCTTCTCAAACTTCCCAAGAAAGTACCCCTGCCATCCATTTGTGTACACAGAGGAGACAAAAGTTATTGGAAATTCCTCAGTTGTCACAGTCTGCAATTCTTGAGTTTGGGAGGTACACAAGGGGATCATCGACAACAGAAGTTGGAAGGGCAAAGTAATCACATCAGAGCAGGACTGAAAGCGAACAACTGGAATGGAAAGCACCTCTCCTCTGTTGTAGAAATGGGGGAGGAGAGGAACAGTACAAATGTACAATGTTTTCTTTTAAAAAGGTCCCTCACAGAACAGCTAAAGCATTACAGTTTTCTCTGTAACTCTGTAGTTTTCTCTACAACTATAGCATTTTTACAAAATTAACATATTCTGAAGTTCTTGTAATGATCTTGCAAGACAAAAATACTCCTTTCCTAGAGGGTGAGCGTGTTTCCAAAGAACCATGCAGGAAAACCCAAAGGGACAGACTCGTCTCCAAAACAGAGACATTTCTGGCTATCAGGCTCATGGGGCAGAGGGCAGAGCCAAAACATCTCCAACCTCGTGTGTGTGACATCAGGGGAGGTTTGAGGGCAGGCCAATGGCAGCTTCTACTTAGCAAAGGGCATAGGCAGACTTACTACAAGATACAAATAAAATCCTTCCTCCTGGAAGGATGTACACTGGAGTTTATATTTTTAATGTGTGCCATTGTAGCAGGGACATTACATAAGGGTACTGCATACAGGCCAAACTGCCTAAAGTGACTCTCAGAAATAGAAGTCTTTCTGAGATTGCTTCTCCAAGTGTGTTATTTTTATCTACTCCATTGGGATCAAGCATGGCCTAGAATCCTGGCTTGAAAAGGAAGAGCACTTTTCATACTACCTGCTAGCTCTCCACATTCATCACCTCTCATCAGAAATCAGATGTGGACACCACAGACACAAAGAGCCAAATGGGCCCTCGGTGACTGGCTCCATGCTCCAGCCCCCCCCCGCCCCCGCCCAGCCCCTCTGCCTCTGACTGACATGTGACATTCTTGTCTTCGTGGACAGTGAAGCCAAGCTCTTGATGGTTATCGACATGAGAAAATGTCATGTCTGAATATGCTTCAGCCAGACCTTCTTCCCCAGGCTGCGTTCCCTGCCTCCTGCCCCTCAGTTTATTTTAATTATATGGTGAAAACTCTCAAGTGTGGAAGGCCTGCCTGCTGCACCACACAAGCCCTTAATTGTACTCGGGAGCTCGTGGCATTTTATCATCTTGCAACAGTGAAAGGCCCACTTGCAACAGGAGTCAGTCATAGAGCCTTTTCTGGAAATGTTAACAAATTTCAAGACCCCTTCTCTCTCTTTTTTCTTTCTTTTATTTTTTTGTCAGACACTTGTGATTTCTTTTTCCTTGTATCCCTTTTCTGACACCTTTTTCTACTCTTCTTCCAAGTCTCTACCATCCCCTCAGCTCATTCTTGGTGTTGATGAACATTAGTGGCCTTGTCTATAATCCACTTGCATTCTGTCAGCCCCCCAAAAGCATCTTAAGCGGCTGTAGGTGTTTGCATTATTCAAGTTCCCATGAGCCAAAGTGCACCCTGATTACACTTCCTGCTTGTTGAAAAATTTTCCATCCTGAAGAGTTGAGATCGTCACAGTGGAAAGGTTATGTTTAGGCTCTTACCAAAGAAGAACCCGCCCTCCTTAGGCAATCTCTTAGAGGGGAAAAAAAGTGGGCTAGACTAGCTAGCCTCCATTCACATGGCGCTGGCCAATCAAAGACTTAGGCTCAAATGATCGTAAGTGCTCTCTCTGTATATGCGAAACCTGACACCATATGCATTCAATAGATAATCACTTAAGGTGCTTCCCTCTCAATAACATCAAGGGAATCCTAAGTTATAGGCACCCTGCTCACCCTTAAGCAAGAATTCATACTGTAGTTGTCATCCATTCCTACTTTGTACGGAGAACTCTCTCTCCTCTCCCCCTTACCTCTCCCTGCTTGCTCTTTCTCTCTCCACCTTCCTCTCCTGTCTCTGTCTCTGTCTCTGTCCTGATAACCACCATTCCTGAGCTCAATCCCCACTTGGAGGAAGAAAGGCTCATGTGTTCACACATCTAGCAGCCATGCTCCCCACAGAGGTATTTGTCATTTGATAGATTCATGTTGTATCACTTTAAACAGTTCCCGGTAATAGCATAGGATGGCGTCTGTTCACAGATGTTTCCCAATGCCACTAAGTAAAAGTTTTAGGCTGGCTTCCACAAAGGCTGTGAGCAAAGGAGAAATGGATTACCAATGTGGTTGTTTTTTTTTTTCTATTTCCTGGCCTAAAAGTCTCTAATTAACACTCATGAAATTGGCTTCTCTTGGAATTCCTGCTCACTTCCCTTAGATGTTTTTCACTTTTGCAAGTTGGGAGGAAGCATGACGTTGTGTAACAACATTAATCCTTACTGAGAACACCCAAAAAAATCCTCAGAGCAGGCTGGAGGCCAGAGCCAGTAACCAGTGAAGAATGGAAACCTGTTCATCATGCTGCCATCTTCCAAGAAATCTGCAGTCAGGCAAATGTTCCATGAACCCAGTCAAATCCTTCTCACCGCCTATTGCTGAGTCTAACCTTTGAGATACTAAAAGGGAGCTTTTGTGTGAAAAAAAAAAAAAAAGCCCATCTCAGGGTCTCACACAGAGAAGAGGCTTAATGAAAGTTAATTTTACCACCTAAAATAAACACGTTTCATTGGTGATATTGGTACTGATCTGACAAGCATGCAGAAGGCAACAGAAACCTTTCTCTTAGGAACTGGAGAATACCTTCAGGGATGCCATCTTCAAATCTGAGAAAGGAAAGGCCATAAACGAATGACTTGAAGCATCTGAAAATCTCAGCCTGGCTGAGCAGTATGACAGTATGTAGAGTTTCTGTGATAGAGTTTGCCTGAAAGTCAAACTTTGCTGACCACTCTAACCTAGTCACTTGTACCATAAGCCCCCATAGCTCACGGCAAACAAGTTAAATGTTTACAGACAGCAGGCAGGTCAGCTGTCCAATTGGAGAGACAAAGCCCAGACACTTAGCTCTCCAGTTGTTACCCTACAGAAAATGTTACTGGAACCGTCTCATAAAATAGAAAGTTGGTTTTAACATAAAATGACAATTATTAAGATATATACTCAAACTTAGAAAAAATTAAGTCAAGAAAAATTCATCTGACTCTAAATTGAACTCAATAAATAAAAATGCCAGTTTGCAATTCCAAACTCTCATTCAGATGGCTCTGAATCTGCCATGACTTTTGCATTATTTTACCTTTCACTTAGCAAGCTGTGGGGCTTCCCAAATTGGCTATAAACACTTTTGATCCTGACAAACTTTTGGCTGGATGTGTCTTGCAGTGCCATGCATCGGTCAGATGGGGACTGCATATTATACTGCCATGTTAAACCATGGCTATCAGCAGATTTAGCATTTCCCAAACAATAGAATGCAGAAAGCAAAAGCAAGAACTTGCTGCCAACTTGACTGGATGCTCTTCCTCCCCTGTTCCATTCATTTTTCCTGGCAGGTGCACATTTGTAATGGTGATCTCTCATTTAATTGCTAAATATTTCTGCCACCTCACAGTAAAATCCATCATGGGCCAGACACGGAGTATGCTAATTCCCCCTCTCTCTGATAATGTACAGATTCAATGGGGTCTTCTTCCCGCCAATGTGCGTTCATAAATGCTATTAATAGTAATGGGAGCCAAATGCAAAATATGACTGAGTAAGTAGGCCCTAGTGCATGAAATATATTCTAAACCACAAGGACAAGACGCCACACAGCTTGCTGCCTGTACTAAATTAGGGGCTGGTGGTTCTCTGATTTGGACTGAGATAACAGCAAAAATCAAAAGGAAAAAAAAAAAAGAGCCAATCCCTGTTCTCTGCTTACTCACTACCAAGACTATTCCTGACTTACAGGTCAAAGACAATGGGGAGCTTTGAAGCCTGGAAACAGAGACAGAACGCAGAAAGATGCAAACTCCTGGTCTTAGGAGGGAATTCATGAAACATAACTAAGCCAGTTCAACCCAGCTTGCCCTTTCGTCAATCTGCCCACTAAAAGCCACTGTTAAAAAACCCGCCAGCTTTTATTAGCAGAAACAAATGAAGTGGACTACTGAGCACTCAGGAGTTTTTCATCCTGAAAGTCCAGGATGGCTTGGGAATAATAAAGGTCATCTCTCCTAACCATGGTAATGTTCGCACAGGAACCTGAGCTCAGGGCAGGGCCTGGCGGCTTCTCAGTATCCTCTGCAGAAGGTGTTGCCGATTAAACTATCACATTTCAAAGGGCTCCTTACAGTAAATAGGAAAGAAAGGAAAAAAGAGACCCTGGGCCTTTTGTTAGTCAAAAAGCTAGGGAAAGGCGATAATTAACCCATTTTTGTAGAGAAATCATTTGGACAAAAGTCAAGGGATTTACCACCCTGTCAATTGTTAAGTCTAGGTAAGGACATTCTATTCCTCCACACAAAGGGTGACTGAGACTGTGAAAAGAAAGTAGGCCACTAGTTACCACCTTACCTCACATCTGAAAAAAAAGGACTTTTTTTTTTTTTGTCCTGATGAGGAGATGGACTAATAGATTTCTTTCTCTCCTTGCACTAAAAACATAACTTCAGAGCCTGGCTTTTTGCATTTTGTTAAATATTCAAAGGTATTGTGCAATTAGCATGTCATTAATGAATAATTAATTACCGCTAAAGCAGCCTTCAGATTTTTTCGCAGCTAAATTATTTAAACAGCAAATATAACAATACAGAGCAATGCTCTCATTTGGTGTTTCCTTATTGCATTATTTGAAAGGCACAACAATATTACTTTTCATTAGTTGCAAGAATTATCTGCAACACAAGCTGCTTGCATTTTCCCCCCCTTACCTAAAAGTTGCTTCACGGGCCCTAAAAGGGAAAATTAATTCAATTTAGATTAGATTTCCTAAGAATTAATTAGCTGCAAGTATCTGAAAACTGTGGCTAGGGATATAAGGCTTGGATATCTAGACTTAAAAGAAAAAATAAACCCATTTAAACCTGTTCTTTAAAAGGACTATGCACCAAAGTACTTTTTTTTCTAGATATTTAGTTACCACTTTTGAAAAAGGAAACCCATTAAAAATCCTTAAGAAAAAAAAAAGCGAGTGAGTGTTACAAAGGTTCCTCATATCCCCACTCTTACCCCTGCAACCCCAGGAAAAAGGTAAGAGTTAAACAGAAATAATTTGCTAAAAAGTAATTTGCCGCTACTTACAGATTTAGATCACTAGTAAGACATAAGTTTATATTTATAAGCCACACAGCTGGGATCAGTTGACTTACCCATCTGCTAACTGCACCAGTAAACAGTATGTCTAGGACCATCAAATAGTTGTATCCATCAAATTCCTGCTTTAATTGTGTGTTTACATGGCAAACCTCAGCTTAAGTATATTTTAAGATTGTTTTAAGCAGTTGTAATTGTTCCTTTCGTCTTCATATTAACTCCAATACGTTTTATTTGCCATTATGACAAGCCTCATAGATAAAGAAAGGCTAGAGATTCTTCCTTTGGGAGTAAGAGAGAGAGAGGGACAATTTGGAAGAAAGGTCAAATCACGCTTTGAAAGGTAAGATGCATTGCCTCTTCTTTTTCCCTTAATGAATCTACTAGTGCTCTACATATGACAGATACACTAATACACTAACCTTGACTGGAGTTTTTGTTGTTGTTGTTTTTTGTTGTTGGTTGTGGGGCTTGAATTCAGGGCCTGGGCACTGTCCCTGAGCTTTTTTGCTCAAGGCTAGCACTTTACCACTTTGAGCCACAGCGTCACTTCCAGTTTTCTGGTGGTTAATCGGAGATAAGAGTCTCATGGACTCCTGTGGAGGCTGTCTTTGAACCATAATCCTCAGATCTCAGCCTCCTGAGTAGCTAGGTTTATAGACATGAGCCACCAGCATTTAGCTGAGAGTTTTATAAAAGGAGGAAATGTTAAAGGCATTGGAAGAGTGGATGAACACAATGAATGAGGAAAACAAGGATTCAAGATACCCAAAGTCAAAAAGTAAGACAGCCTGAGACTTCCCTAGATATATGTGCATATATATGTATATGTATGTATGTATATATGTGTATGTGTGTGTGTATGTGTGTGTGTGTGTGTGTGTGTGTGCATGTGTGTATACTGGGGCTTGAACTCTGGGCCTGGGCACTGTCCCTTAGCTTTTTTATTAAGGCTGATGTTCTACCATTTGAGCTACCCTCCCACTTCCAGATTTTTGCTGGTCAACTGTAAGAGTCTCATAGAATTTCCTTGCCAGGCTGGCTTCAAACTCCAATCCTCAGATCTCAGCATCCTGTGTTGTAGCTAGAACTATAGTCGTGAGCCACCAGCTTCTGGCTCTTGCTGGAATATTTTTAACCCATGGTTCTATAGCTGAGTTTCATTCACAAGCTATTGAGTTTTTTTTAATAATAATTGATTCCCATAATTAGGAAAAATAGATGCACAAGTCTGCACATATGGGGGGATTTTGCAGTCTATTTCCCAACCTGTCTTTTCTATTTGTATGTGTAGCAGGATGTCAAACTTCACATGATGTTGCCTAACCACCTCTCGGGTTTGGGGAACTGAAAGTCTCTGTGCTGGCCCATTATTGTGGGGATGCAAATAGTTAAACTCTTCTGCCCCAATAATCATTATTTTCTCAGGGTGTTCAGTAGGCAGTTTACAGCCTCCAGCTCCTAGGTAAATGGTGAGGGCCATGTGCGGCTGAGGGGTGATGGGTGGGGGTGGGGGTGGAGGGAGCCCTCCCTGGAGCTTGAGTCACTCTGGCACAATCCAGTTATGTGACCGGATGGTGGCAGGCCCTTCACCCAGCCCAAGGAAAATGGCTTGTCGACATTCAAATCCAAATGTGCCAGCAGTGGTGCCAAACATGCTCCGTGCCTTGCAGACAAGCTGAATTAAACTGCAACTGGCATATGATTAACTCGCTTTCCAACACAGTGCTGTGGGGAACAGAGATGCCATCCATTCACAGTGAACCGTCCTGCGGGCTTGGGAGTCACACCCATGTACCCATTGCTGGGTTTAGTACCGGCCACCAACCTAATGAGGAGCCACAAGGGACACATTCCGGGAACCTCAACTTTCTGTCCGCCTAGTGGCCTCGGCTGGTAGTGTGGTGGGTGTGTAACCTGTGATCTCCCTGACTTCCAAAGCAGCCTCCTTGCCCCTTAATCGGCTAGAGCCATCTTCCCCTGGCTGAGGCCCTGCCCCGCTGAACATAACCTTCAAGGACAAATATTTACAGGAAAGGTAAAAACAGTAAGAAACTAGAACACTAAGCCTGCTCATGAATTCATTTCTTAGGTCAGTTTTCTCTAGGAGCCAAGCAAGATGGGAGTCCTGAGACTATCTGAAAAAGAAACTTAAAAAAAAAAACTTAGGAAGTGGCGCTGTGGCTCAAGTGGTAGAGCGCTTGCCTTGAGCTGAAGAGCTGCGGGACAGCGCCCAGGGCCAGAGCTCAAGCCCCAGGACCGACAAAAAAAAAAAAGGAGAAATAATCCTGAAACTTGACGTAGAATGTGTCAAGCATATTCTTATGCTGCAATCCTCAAGGGGGAAAAATTACAGAAAAGTACACATGCCTAGATTTATGTAACAAGCCACAGACTTTCCTTACAGCTAGTAATTGGCAGGGGCAAGATTCAAATTCAGGACTAATTTAACAGCTGAGACTTTAGTGCCCTCTGATTCTCTATCAGCAAATAAATAATAATAATAATAATACTGCCTTTCAAGATCACAGTGGCCAGTGCCATCTGAAGAAAGACTGGATCTAGAATCACACACTACATAAAATTCATTCCACTCCCATCCTGCCATTGCTGGAGAGCAGAGTTCAGGCAGAAGGCAAATAGCTCAACTCGGAGTTCTCTTACAGTACACAGCATGTGTGATCCAAAGCAGTGTTTAATACATCTTTTTAACACCAGCCTTGGCATCAAAGCCCCGCTGGCTGCTTCCAAAGCTCACGTAGCCCCTCCAAAAGTGGTAGGAGGGTGCTGTTACGGGGGACAGTCAGAGGTTGCTGAGGGTTCAGTCAGCGACGGAAAAGAAACAGCAAAGCTAGGCTTTGTTATGGCGTCACTCAAGGAAGAATAACTGTGCTAATTCTTCCCATAAGCAACCAATATTTTATCTGTTATGTTGGTTACTTGTTTGTTGCAAGCTTGTGCTTGAGTGTAGCAGACACTGCATTAGGTTATTAAATACCAATATGTGTGTACATGTTCATGTGTGTGTGTTGGTATGTCTGTATGTGATATCAAAAATATGCTCAAGTTGGGCACTGGTGGCTCATGCTTGTAATCCTAACTACTCAGGAGGCTGAGATCTGAGGAACACAGTTCAAAGCCAGCCCAGGAAGGAGTGTCCATGAGACTCTTATCTCCAACTAACCACCAGAAAACCAGAAGTGGTACTGTAGCTCAAGTGGTAGAGTGCTAGCTTTGAGCTAAAGAGCTCAGGGACAGCACCCAGGCCCCTGAGTTCAAGTCCCATGACCAAAAAAACACCCCAAAAAACTCACATCCACAAAGCTAACAAATAGCAAAGCCACAATTTAAACCCTAGTCAGTTCTCTAGCAGCTCTCTCTGTTGCACAATGCTATTGCCAATGAAGTCTCTACCTGAGATGACATGGAGGGGGAGAAAGGGAAGGTTCCAGACTTTCCAGACAAACCCTACTCTGCAGTGGCCTCATGGGGAGATACAGCCTGGTGATCTGGGTGGGTTTTGTTGTCTGGCCAGGGAAACAGCATGACAAATTCAAGCAGCCTTTTCAAATCATGAGTTTCCACCTGAAAGCTTAGCCACAAGACTAACACACACACACACACACACACACACATTTAACACACACACACACACACACACACACACACACACTCCTACCTTCCAGATATTCCTTCTACAAACAATCTATGAGAATTTCTTTTAAAGCATGACCTTTGATTTGCTAAGTTACCTACAGCCATCCAGATAAATTCTTTGAAAGAGGCAGTGCTCACTAATAATCAAAGTATCACAGAATTATCCCAAGGGAATTAACCAGAACAGAAGATTCTAGACATTCACAGTCACCACTGTTGCCAGCACTTCTGAGGCCTCCCTCACCTTTGCTAATGAAGCCCATCAGAAGCCCCAATGCTAGCTGTGCGCTCCTGTGCCATGCCCCATGCCAGGCTGGTGCCCGGGGCCATGTCCTGTGCCCCATGTCCAGTGCCTCTGCTGAGCTCTCTGCTGGGTGCTGTTCACAGTTAGGTCATTTGTGCCGTGTGGAGAAAGCACTATTTTCTTCATTTTACAGGTGAGAACACTGAGGCACACCAAGTTCCTAGATCACAAACAGCCAGTCAAACAACAGGGAAAATTTGCCAAACTTTCCCGCAAGGTGCTTGCAATGACAAGCACCATGGGGTATGCAAAACAGTAAGAGAACTCAAGTGGCAAAGATCATACCAGGTATGAACAGGATATTGATGAGCAGGGAGTCCCATGAGGTCAGGAACCCAGACAGACCGGGTGTCCAGGGCTCGGTATAACATCTGCCCTATTGGACATAATGAATAGTTGGTGATAAAACATACATCGTGTCAGGTAAACTCCCATACTAGAATTCCCTGGACATATTATTCCCCAAACATCTGGTTAATCAACGTTTAAGGGGAAAATCATGGCCTCAAGCATTCGAGTGGCATCTTAAAGCTACCTGACCCAAGGTGTTAAATGGATTAGGGAGAAGCAGCCCTAGGTGAATAGCAGGTGCTCCTTAGTTTCACTGGGTGAATCGGAATCAGAAAAATCCCTGTTTCTCTTTGTCCTCATTCTGCTATTGATGGTTCCTCTGCCAAACACATAGTTACCTTAAAGGCAAGCAATGGTTTCCGAGGGAAATGACTGGCAAATAGGCATTAACTCTGATGTAGAAAACCGCCAGCCTCCAACTCCTCTCCCTCTTCTCCCCCTCCCTGCCACTCTAGGCTCCCATTCCTTCAAGGAGAGCCACACATGAAGGTGTCCGTACAACCAATCTGATCTTACCTCATTCCCCTTCCTCTATGGTGCCCTTCACACCTAGCTTAAAGGAAAAAAGGTGTGGGGGGGGGGGAGAAGAAGAAGAAGAAGAAAATGTAAAGAAAATCTTTCTGAAATGAAAAATTCCATTCTTGCCTTTGTAAAAAAAAAAAAAAAAGAAAAAGAAAAAATCTCGGAGCCCAGTGAGCAGCCCCTCCCCCTTGATCCAGGCTTCTGTGATTCCTAGCAAAGGGGTTAGAAAGCGGTTGAAAAAACATTGCCCTGCTGTATGGAGACTGACATCTGACAGAACTCTGTGGTGTCCTAACTTGGGTGAATTTAAATGACAAGCTGGCTTTCTAAGTCAGGGATTCTCTTTGACAATAGAGCAGCGTGATTGTTGCTCGGTAGAAGGGTGGAAAGAGAGAAAGAATCAAAGTTTCCTTCAAATCCCCACTGGTACCATTGACCTGTCAGAGGGCTGTGACCTACTCCTATTAATCCATGCAAATCAGATGCCTCCAATTGGTGCTGCTGATTGGCGTACCACACCTTTAAGTTCAGGACTTGGCCTTCCAGCCAGGTCCCTATCACAAGAGTTCAGTTCACCTTTCAAGTTTTTTTTTTTTAATTCTTCTTCAAAAACACGGTGCCAGCTGACTTCCTGTCCTGCCCTTGCTCAGTCAGGGAAGGCTGTCTGATGGCTTCCTGATTAGCATGGAGGCAGAAGTAGCGCCATTACCTAAATTGCAAGCCTGCTGGTCTCAGACTTTTCCCCCTAAGGACTGGTTAATGGACACATCCCATTGGGTGGGGTTACTGTTAGCTGCTTTGCTAAAAGTTGTCCGAAGTTTTTTTTGTTTTGCTTTGTTTTTTAACATACAGGGTAAAGGTTTGCATATCCTAGCCTTTAGAGAGGGATGAGAGAATCTCATAAAGCCAGAAACACTGTTTTCAAACCATCCCACTCAAAGCCTCAAACTCCCCGGGTTCAATGGCACGTGAGTCAGGTGTGTTTTGACTTAAGCCGAAAGGCAAGCAGAAAGAGGGAGGGAAAGGACATGTAAAGGCAGTTACTGGTCCAGGTGGGAATGTCCCTGTGATCACACATATGTCACTCCAGGCTGGTTAGCAAGGCCAAAAATTTTATTTGTTTATTTTTGCCAGTCCCGAGGCTTGAACTCAGAGCCTGAGTGCTGTTCCTGAGGCTCTCTGTGCTCAAGGGTAGCACTCTACCACTTGAGCCATAGCTCAAGTTCCAGCCTTGTCTGAGTAGTTTATTGGAGATAAGAGTCACACAGACTTTCTGCCCTAGCCGGCTTCAAACCATGATCTTCTGGTCTCAGACTCCTGAGTAGCTAGGATTACAGGTATGAGCCACCGGTGCCTGTCTGGGACCAGAATTTTTTGTGTATCCTAGGAAGATAATTCAAAATCCCAGTGGGAAGAAGAGTAATACAAAGTACACCAATAAATGTTCACTTTGAACACGTGGAAAATTACTGTCTCAATTCCTGAAAAATAGACATCTATAAACGATAACGTAAGAGAAAAATTTTGCCACTATTTTAGAAAAAAATTATTTCTAAGAACAAGAAGATTAAACAAGAATAAACTCATTCAAAAATTTAAAGAAAAAATATACTTACAATGTTAATTCAATCAACATAAAATGGCTATATATGTTTATCTCAATATTCTATCATTGTCAACACACCCAGTCTTTAATACATCTTTACTCAATATGCTGAGAATTTTCTTATCCTTAAAAAATGATTCTATTAGGAAGTGGCGCTGTGGCTCAAGCAGTAGAGTGCTTGCTTTGAACTGAAGAGCTGAGGGATACAGCCCAAGCCCAAAGTTCAACCCCCACAACCAATAACCCCCCCCAAAAAAATGATTCTATTGTTGATTTGCAAAAACAAGTAAGGAATAATAGCTATGAAAATGGAGTAAGGCTACAAAATTAAAATATGTAGGTGCAGGAATCAAAGTCATGTACGGCCAGGCTTTGTTATTTATATCTGTAATCCGAGCTACTCAAGAGGTAGAGGCAGGAAGATCACAAGTTCCAAAACCAGTCAGGAAGAAGTATTAAGAGGTATTAAGAAGGGCTAGAGGGGCCAGGTTCAACTGGTAGAGCACTTGTCTTACATGGACAAAGCCCTGGGTTCTGTCCTCAGTACTACCAATAGTTAATTAAATATCAAAAATTTATTAGCAGGGCTGGGAAGGTGGCTCAGTGGTAGAGCGCTTGCCTTGCATGCATGAGGCCCTGGGTTCGATTCCTCAGCACCACATAAGCAGAAAAATAAAAAAGCTGGAAGTGGTGCTGTGGCTCAAGTGGAAGAGCTCTAGCCTTGAGCTGAAGAGCTGAGGGACAGCGCCCAGGCCCAGAGTTCAGACCCCACGACCAGACCCCCCCCCAAAAAAAATTTATTAGCAAAGAAATCCGAGTAAATAACCAATCAATACAGCAGAATACAAAAGCTATGTACTTGCACTGTCTTGGTAAGGGTCAACATTCAAGATAGCAAAACTAGGGCTGGGGGTGCCTCAAGTGTGTAAAGGCCCTGAGTTCAAACCCCAGGGCCAACTAAAAATAGAATTTAAAAAATTAGCAGAACTGATCGCTGTACTATCCCTGGGGCTCCAGGCCGGGAAGCCCAACCTTTTTTCCATGTGACAGAGTAGCCCCTGTAAACTCATAAATAAGAATCTGCAGTGGAGGAGGAAAAGATGGAAGCCCAGGGCAACAGCTGTTGACCAGCCTGGAACCAATTTGTTTCTGATTTAAAAACAAAATAAAAAATTATGGCCAAGTGCAAAATAAAACAGGAAATAAAAACTATATTTCAATTTCATAAGTAGACAACGTTTTTTAGGTCTGTCGAACTTACCCTCTTTAAACTCAGAATTGGGTGTAAATAGATATCACATTTCTGGAGGGAAACTTAGCCCTGTGTACCATGTTTTGTTTTTTTGGGTTTTTTTTTTTGTTTTTTTGGGTCCGGTCGTGGGGCCTGAACTCTGGGCCTGGGCACTGTCCCTCAGCTCTTCAGCTCAAGGCTCACTCTACCACTTGAGCCACAGTGCCACTTCCGGCTTTTTTCTTTTTGCTTATGTGGTGCTGAGGAATCGAACTCAGGGCCTCAGGCATGCAAGGCAAGTGCTCTACCACTGAGCCACCTTCCCAGCCCAGCCCTGTGTACCATGTAGCTAAAGGCTTTGAAAGTCTATCTCCTTTAAAGCTAATTTCCAGTGACTCACTCTGATCTCCTAGCTACTCAGAAGGCTTGGATCTGGAGGATTGTGGTTGGAGACCAAAGCTCAGCAGAAAAGTCTGCTAGACTCTATCTCCCAATAGCCAGCCAAAAGCAGGACTAGAGGTGTTTCTCAAGTCGGACAGTGCCAGCCTATAAAGTCCTTTATATCAAAGATTATGCTTCAAGCAGTTTAGCCTAAAGAAATCAGATTGCAACCCAAAGATTTAAAACACAAGGCAGTTCAATTCATGACAACAAACAGAACTAAAGCAGGCTAGTTATTCAGAGCAAATGGATGTTCTAATAAGTTATAGCTAGAGGATGTAATGGTACACAGTGATTTAAAAAATTATGAGGTACATTCAAGTTACAAAGTAATGGAATGTGATTTCGCCAATATATTGTTCTACTATGTACAGAGAAAATACTCTTAAGAATTAAACTATAGAAAAATGTTTAAAAGCATTTTTCCAAGTCTTAGGTAGCAAATAACTTTTTGAGTCAGTTTTAGTAGTGCACACATGTCATCTTAGCATTCACAAGGGTTGTGGTAGGAGAATCATGAATTGAAGATTAGTCTAGACTACTCAGACCTGTCTCAGGAAAAAAGAGAGAGAAAGAAAAGAGAGAAGAAGAGAGACAGAAAGACAGAGACAAAAAAGAAAAAAAAGAAACGAAAAGAGTAATTTTGGCATTTTTTGTCTCTATTCTGTAACCTGTTCTGCAAAGAACATAATGCATTCCTTTTTTAATTTTTAAGAAATCATTTTAGGAGCAGGAGATAAATAACACATCTACCACTCATCATCCAGTGAAGCTTTCATTTGTGGAAGTCATTCCTATATTTTTAAAAAGTTTTTTTTCTGATTTTCCTGAGTGAAGTTGGGGGATATTTGTAAGCGGAGAAAAATATGGAAATCTTAAATTCTGGGAAGACTTATTTGAGGTAAAACAGGAGCGCCTGGCCACCTCCTGCACAGACATGAATGGTTTGTGGCACAAAGATAATAATAATCTCATTGGTGCATCTATACCATGCCCAAACCAATTAACCATCTTTGCCAGTTGCGACTGATTTGGACTGATGCTGATGGCAGCAGAGGCTTGTGTTTAAGGGATCTGATGAAGCTGGTGGCAGCTTGGGGGGCGGTATGCCTCCAAATATATAAACAGCATTGCCAACGACCAGCCTATCCCATAAATGCAACTCTCTGCTCAGATGCTTGGAAAAGGAAACGTGCGCCTCTTGCTTGCCTGTAGGTTCCAAACGAAAGCAAAGACAACACAGGAAACTCATCTTCTGAACTTCAGGCCTCTGGGACCAGGCTTAATGTGACCAAGAGTGGTGGGGAAGTCAAGCTGAAGGCCCATGGACCTCACTGACAAGGGGAAGACGCATGCTTCCCCAGCCAGTGAGACCGGTAGCTTATGCCACCCATCTGTGACCTCTCATTCTGCATATTCCCTAGGACAAGTTTCCAGAACCCCCAGGATTCTCAGTGCTCTGAACTGTGGTCAAGTTTTATTTGATTAGACTTCAGCCCACTACATCCTACTTCATTTCCTTCAATGAACCATCACTGCCACCTGTGTTGGCGAAGATTCAAAGCCCACAGGAAGACTTACGGGGAAGGTAAAGAATGATGAATTGAGAGTCCATGAGCCAAGTGTAAGTCTACCCCAGTGACTTGTGGGACCAAGTAACTAGAGGACTTGTGGTGAATTGGATCTTCTCGCTGCCCTTCATTTCCTCTTCTGCAAGGATGGCTCTGAAGGAGTCGAAGGTAAGTTCTACTGTGTCACCAAAGACCCACAAATCCAGGGTCGAGGAAGGAGACCCAGGAACACACAAGGTCCAAACCTCCTGGTGCCTCCCATGATAGATCCTTTGAGCCATGTGATTGTTTTTCAATGAAGACAAGGAAATCCTTTTCTACAATTCACCAACCACCCCATTTTCTATGCCTTGGGGCTAATCAGAGTTGAAGGACATTGACCTGCCGTGCCTCTGTAACTTTCAGTGGTTTATAGTTCCTATTTTGACTTGCAGGCTGTGGGAATCCAGACATGAACGATATTCACTCTAGAATCCAGTCAGCTCCACAGAGGAATCATCATGGAATCCACCAGATCTGAATTTCTGAAGCACATTTCTCTCCATGACACTCTATGGAACATTCCCAGAGCACAAGCATGTTTCTGCTGCTCTGCCATGGAGCTTTGCTACTGACATTCACAGAACACTAGCACAGGCTTGTATGAAGGAGTCATCTCCAACATCAGGTCACACTTTGGGACCTGACCTCTAAGAAATACCACAGGCTTGTCACATATACCCTTAACAGAGGATGACCCAAAGCAACAACGATACTCACAAGACACTACGTTGGAAATGAACTTTACAACTTCTGAAGGGCCGGGGGAAGAAATGGGGAGAGGAATAGTGGGAGAAAAATGAAGGAGTGGGTAACAGTGTTTGACAAGAAATGTACTCATTACCTTACGTATGTAACTCTGTACATCACCTTTCCAACAAAATAATAAAAAAAGAAATACCACCACTCAGTCACAGAGAATGCTCCAGCATCCATACAAATTTTTTTTTCCTCTGACTAGAAAACAACTTTCTCACCTCTTTTTATCAATGGCAGGTTTCGTCACGTGGGAAGTATGGCACCAAGGCCAGAGCAATGACATTGCCACGGGCCCAGGACAGGGAACCTGTGGAGTCCCAGTGCAATGTGATGAAGGGCAAAACAAAGGTGTAGAACCGAGACATTCAAGTCTGACATTTAAAAAAAAAAACCTACTTAGCTAGTGAAGAAAAATAGTATTTTATAGAATATCAAACCAAAAAAGGTGGGCTGGGAAGGCAGCTTGCCTTGCATGCATGAGGCTCTGGGTTAGATTCCTCAGCACCACATAAGCAAAAAGAAAAAAACCGGAAGTGGTGCTGTGGCTCAAGTGGTAGAGCGCTAGCCTTGAGCTGAAGAGCTGAGGGACAGCGCCCAGGCCCAGAATTCAGACCCCACGACTGACCAAAAAAAAAAAAAAATGGTTAGGACAGTCGGGCATTGGTGGCTCACACCTGTCACCCTAACTACTCAGGAGGCTGAGATCTGAGGATCACAGTTCAAAGCGGCCCTGGGCAGAAAAGTCCCTGTGGGACTGTTATCTCCAACTAACCACTCAAAACCAGAAGTAGAGCTGTGACTCAAAGTGGGAACGCTAGCCTTGAGCAAAAAGGCTCAGGGACAGTCCCCAGGCCCTAGCCCTACAACCAATAACAACAACAAAAATAGTTAGGACATTTTCTTCTGTGCCACTTATTAGAATGCAAACTTTCACTAGGGTTTACTTGGTTAATGTGTATTAATTTGCACCCTGTGAGCAAACTTGGAAAGTCGAACTTGGAAAACATGGAACTTGGAAACAGGAATAGAAAAGCAACATCATGAGTTCCTGGCCCTCACTGGGCCAACAGGTAGGGAAAAGCTCTAAGTAAGTTGTCACCACATTGTATGAAAAGCACATGGTTAAGAGTGAGCGTACACTGCGGGCTGTGAGAAGGAGCTAATGCTGACATTAATCCTGAGAAGGAGAGAGAGCCAGATGAAAGCTGAGGCAAAGAGAAAGCTAGAAAGGACATCCGAGTTGTGGAGGGGGGAGGGAGGAGCAGGTGCAAAGGTGAACGCAAGCTCAGCTTGTACAGCCAGTCCATGTCTATGTAAAATGGTCCAGTGCCGCAGCAGCAAGAAGTGAAGCCAGGAGGAATAGGACAGGCAGCAATGAAAAGCTTGGACATGTACCTCCAAGACGATGCAGGAGATGGATGTCAGAAAGAGCTTTCTAGTTGTTACGTGGACCCCAGATTGGGTAGGGTCCAGACTGAATGAGGAAGTAAGTTAATGTTAGAACTCTGGGTTGGGGATGCTGGTAAACCCAGTTCAACCAGACTACTGGGATAGGATGAAGACAGAAAAACAGGAGAGATGGAAAAGAGGCCCAAAGGTATGCAAAAGTTTGAATTAGTAACTTAGCTTCTCTCTTCCGGTTTCCCAGAAACATCACAAGGTCACCCAGGCCCAAGAAAACTCCCGAAGCTTGACAAGACCCCAAAACACTGGTATATAACCTTCTAATTTCCTCAGACAGGTGGAGCTCACTGATAGACAAATGCCCTGGTTCTCATTTCTTTCTTTGCTGGCCCAGCCAAGACACATGACTTAACATCTGCCTACATGTGAAAAAAAAATTAAAAGGATATGAATTTTCAAGTTGTAGAAGTGCAACAAATCCTCAAGATGTGTAAGAAAATATTTCACATTTGTCAAACAGACCTTGCCATGATGCAGCAAACAAATATTCCAATGTGTCCAGGAATCTGGTATCCAGACTAGAGACATTGAAATAGCCCTAGAGAATGAGTCAGAAGCTTTGGTGTTTAGCCCTACTGTGTCACTAACTAGCTGAGCGAGTTTTATGCTCCCCAATCTTCACATGTGGGAGACAGACATAAAGGACCTCCAAGATTCTTTTCAATCCCCAAATCAACCCATGTACAGAGTGGCTTCAAACCTGTGTGGCCACAAGGGCCCTGCATGGACTGTAAAATGAAGCTTCCAGTCTCCCATTCCCTTTACCACTCACACAGTCCCCTTAGTTTTTTTTTTTTTAATTCATACTGTTTGTTTAAAGATAGGTTATCACCAGAGAAGCGGAAGTGGTACTGTGGCTCAAAGTGGTAGAATACTAGTGTCTTGAGCAAAAGAGCTCAGGGACAGGGCTCAGGTCCTGAGTTCAAGTCCCATGACCACCACCACTACCAACCACCGATTATTATAAAAAGAAAATAAAAGAGCTCATAAGTCTGTGCTCAATGGATTTGCTTATTTTCTTAAAGATCCAGTTTTATTTTCACTGTCTAGGAAGATTAATATCATCCAGAAGTTTCAGAGAGCAGAGATTGCTCTGCGGCATTGGTTCTTTGCAATTTTTAAACACACACGCACACACACACACACACACACACACACACACACACACACAATCCTATACTTAATGTTAAATCACAGGGATTCACTGATGCAAATGGGGTGTTTATCCCGACCTCTAAGCCTTCTGTGGCATTTGAGCTACCAGCTTTTGTAAATGTTGATTTAAGATTTGGGATTAAAGGAGGAACACGCCACCTGTCTTAAAGTTGACATAAATGTTATAAAATGGGATGCTACACTTTGTCTAATCCTTGTCTCTAACCAGACCCATATGTAAATTTCACACAGTAGTATTTAGTAGCATAATTAATCCCTACTTTATGTTATGAGTAATATTTCCTATTCCCGACCCTGTAATGTCCTTTAAGAAGATCCATGTTCCAATTAGACTAGCCCATCGGCACTCTTTTAATGAGCAGATTAATCATTCAGATGGGTACAACGGTGTCATCACAGGTTTTAAATATGATCATCTAAATCCTGATGGTGCTGCACAGCCTTGGCTTAGAGCAAAAAAAGTAGACAGAATTAGTGAGACTTCCGTTTTGCTCTCGACCTGGGACAATGCAGGACATGGAAAACCTTGAGTCGGGCAGAGAGCAGATCTGCGGCTCTAATCATAATTTGTTCCAACAATTTTCCTAGAAGAAGTCACATATATTTATTTTGGCTTCCTAAAGCATTTGCTTATATGTACAACTTTGCTGAGATGGAAAAAAAATAATTCTTTGACCAAACAGCTTTCCTTTCAAAATTTGCACATCATATCACCCCTTCTAAGAGAAGGAACAGAAAAGAAAACTTCCAAATGATAGCAGTGTTAAGGTAAGGTTAATTTTGGTTAGGCCTGGTCTGTGTTGATCAAAAGGATCTCCCATATAAGAGAAGAAAAAAAGAAAAAAGTCTCTGCAACATGATGACTACTTTTCACAGAGGATTATAGAAAACTATTTATTTTTCCATGCCTTCCCTTTCCTTCTCTACAAAAGCAGCATTATAGTCAAATCTCAGACAGCATCAGCCCTCTGGGCAGTACAGGGCAAAACCATTGAAAACTAGGCTCACAGAGAGAAATATCAATAAAGTGGAATTTGCCATAACTGATTCCCCTCAACAAAGAGCATATACTCTTAGACAACGATTAATAGACCCAAGAAACTCAAACAAAACACATACACTCTTTTCTATAACTCTAGGGATTTATTCTAACTACTAAGATAAAACCATCCAAATTCTCTGTTAGAGTCTTACAGCAGGTTTGGTCTTAAAAAAAAAAATTGAGGTCTAAACCAAGCCTCTTGGCCCAGTATGTAATGGCTATGTGTTTAATACAGGTAATGCAAGGCCAGTTCATCTGTATTTACAGCCAAGCGTTAGCTGCCAAGAAATCTGCGAAGGGAACCCAGGCTGAGCTGTGCAGATAGAGAAGGAGAGTAACTTAGGGCAGATGTCAAGGATATGATAAAGAACATAATGGGCTGGTGCAGTTAATATGCTCAGGGTAACCCAGGTTCAGCAGATCATCTGCAATAACAACCCCAGTTTCTGAATCTGTGGTAATAAAAAAAAATTTTTCAGGAAAAAGACTTGGGGAGTGGGGAGCAAGTACATGGAGGAGGGGAGAGACTGCACCTTATAACTCTCCTCAATTGAACAAATGTGCATGAATACTTAGAAAAGCTAAGTGCTGGACACACGGTGCGGCAGGAGACACACATTCCTCTGAGATGCTTTCTTAGCTCTACTTCGGTTTGGAATTTTTTTAATGGAAAATATACTGGTTTTAAAAGGACTAGACTAAAAATACAAGTTTTTCTTGAATTGTAGACCAGAATCTTTACTGGGAAATGGAGTCTTCTTCTGTGAAACACAAAGTATGTCTTTGGTATTATTGGAGAGATCTTTGTAGGACAAAGTTCTTTTGTTATGTCACTCCCATATCCCCTCCCTGGCCTTTCAATGCTTTATCTATTAAGACTTGCTCTTAAGAGACTCTAAAGTGCCATCTGCACTAAAGAATAAGTATTCTATGTGTGTATGGAAGGAAATAGAGACACGTACTCGGTCAGCATCCCATGAGTCAATAGCCGAAGATTTCAGAAAGCAACAAGATTGGGAAGAAAGTTCTAGGTAGGAAGGAAATAGCATGAGATAGCGTAGAGGTACGGGGAAGTACAACGGCGTTTCCTATCCCAGTCCTCTTAATTTATCATTCTGGAAGTTTCTTCAAGACACACGTTAACTCTGCTTCTTGGACCTGAGGTCCCCTCAGAGGATAAACATTAGGTCAGCCGGTTTCCCCTGGGAGCCATGACTCAGCAAAAACTAAGAAAGGACCAATTTCCCAAACTCAGAAAATTCAGAAGGTTTGTGACTCAATTAGACACAGGTATCATTAAGAATGATCCATGAGGGCATTTTTTTTTAATCTAGAAGACCTCCGCTGAAATGTGGACATACATACAAGTAGAACATGCCCATCTTTCTCCACTGGGCTCAACTCTTTCTTATTAAGTAGCACATCATGGAAAAACACATGTCAACAACTTCGAATAATTGCAAAAAAATAATTATAAATTAGTTCTAGATGTCAAAGTCAGTGCGATTCATTTAATGCTTCCACTGAGATCCCAGTCCAAGAAGAGTTAATCAAGCATAGCCGCTTCCTAATCAGAACAGTGAACTAATGATCCTCTTTCTGAGTAATACCACTCAGATAAAGCTCTCAAAAGGTAGTTAACATCACTTCGGTGGAAAGAAATGACAAGTGCAAGTCCTGGTAGGGGTAATGCATCATTCATGCCCCCTCTCTTTCTGACATTTTAACGTTATCTTGTTTTACTGTATCGGCCTAACACTGCCACTACTGGCAAATTAAACTGTGAACTTACAAAGTGGGTGGCAATAAATACAAATTATGAGAGTTCAAAAGATGTCCCTGGAGGTGCATGGCTAGACATAGAGCGTCTCTAGCTTTTCTGTCATAGAGCAATAGACAAGAGACAAAGTAGAGAAGGCTTATTCGAAGGCAAGGTTGGGGGAGAATTAGCTGAGAAAGAAAAGTAAGGTAAAAATGAAGAGAAAATACTGATCTAAAAAAAAAAACTGACTTGCAGAATATACCAGTGAAAGAGGACAGAGGCCTGGAGGCCTATACAAGCATCCAAGATCTTACTCTATGCCAGTCTTTTATTAAATGGATTTAAAAGGCCCATGTGAGGAAAAAACAGGCATTGGTACCTGAGATCCTCTTTGCTACATAAAAGTTGTTCTAGAGACTTGAGTCCCCTTGCCCCTTTCCTCTCCCAGCCCAGGAAAGAAGAGAAGGAAAGAGGAAACTCATTTCCCCCGTAGAAGTTGTGGATGCACTGGACTAGCAATGGGTACCAGTGGAAATTCAAATGTTAAGGGTCCCTGGGAAGCAAGTGTAGGCCAAGAAAATGAAAGCCTCAGAGGCTTGGTCTCTACAGTAATGCCGCTTTGCTTTCCTGCTCAGAACCACCACAAGAGTTAATAGACAAAGTCCGGGAGGAAAGTAGGAAAACATCTCTAGGACGTCTGCTGTGAGCTCCGCAGCCTTAAAGTGCCTATCATGTAAGCCAGAAACGCAGCCCAAACAAAAGAATTCTGCCCTGTTTGGGGGGTTCATAGAAAACAAGCAAAGAAAACCAGACCTAACAAGCTTTACTATAGCCAGAGATCAGGGTTTTTTGTTTATTGTTTTTTTTTAATATCGCCTAACACAGAGACTTTTGCTCCCAATTTGGTCTAGTTCCACTAATGAATCTTATAAAATGTTTTATCTGCCTAGTCCATGCCCACAAACCACTCACAGGAGACTTGGAAATCATCACTTCTTCCAGAGTGCAGATATCAGTTGGGCCATATGTAACAACGGTCTGTTTATTTTTCCCATAAGCCACTGGTTTCATAGAAACTCATTAGCATCACCTGTGTTAATTACACTAGCAAACCAATCAACAGCTCCTTCTTAATTAGGTTTTCTTTATTAAAGCCGGAAATTGCCAAGGAGACAAAAGTCACCTGGGGAAATTATGTGATGCCAAGTTACACACTAAAATAATAATAAAACAGCCCAGTTTGTTTACAGGAAAAGGAAACAATATTAATATTCAAGGTCACTGGCACACTCCTTATTAATTATTCTCGTTAGATTAAATTGTGATCACTTCTGCTTCAAGAGTGTTGGCTTAGAGAAAGTCTTTGTACGAGAAGTTGACGCACAATCAGACTTTAATGGCTGTGGTCCGCGGTTATGACTTGCTTATTCCATGAACACGAGCACCTACAGGTGGAGAGCAATTACCACTAACTTCATGAGTTCCTAACTGGAACTCAAAATCCTGAAGGTCTGTTAGGAAACCTAGAAAGGCATATAAAATTCTAGAAAGGTACCCATGCGACTCTTTGGAATTTGCAATTCTCCTAAACACAGAAAGGGGGGAAAAAGCAGATTTCCAAGAGCATCCAGACTGAGTGTAGGAGGAGAGTGGGAGTGAGGGAGGTTACAGCCCTTAGACCACAAGAGTTGCTTTTAGAAGCTGAATCTTTCCTGAGGTTATGCTTACAGGGAGCTTCCCCCAGTAAGGGTCTGGTCAAATACTAGAAAGGAGATTTCAGAAGCTTCCCGTTCTGGTCCTTGGAGGTGCATAGGGAGGTGAGGATATGATACTGGGTGACCAATTAAGTCTTTTCATCTTCAGTTTACTCTCACACTAAGTACTTTCATTGTGGATTCAAATCTGTCTACGGAAGAATGAAATACGGGCACATCTATCTGGAAAGTGGCGATGACAATGCTTAACTTCATTCTTGCAAAGAAAGCGAATTCCAATCTAGAAAGTACTTCAGTGACGAAGCCCACAGAGTAGGAAATCATGCTCTTACGCTCATCTGACTTGGGAAATGGCCTGTCCAGGGAGACCTGTGAATTCTGGCTCTGTGTATACAAGGAAATGTGATTTCACTTTTAAAAAAATCAACCAGATTTTTTAACTGAACAGCTAAGAAAAGGAATATAGACTTTACTAAGCAATACAAGTAAAATCACTTTCTTGTATCAAGCTCCAAGACCACTGGTCTCAACTCTCAATGATTTCCTCTTGGAGTCTAAGAATGGAACTGTCATGGAAAAAATGACCCAAAGATCACAAGCAAAGAAATAACAAGCGATCCCAAAGCCTAAAGAGGTGTAAGCATGAGATTTTTTTTTCTTGTGGCCTCTCTAAAATGTCCAGCAACCAACACCTTTAAGAGCTAAGACTCTGAGGGTGCTCCCTTCCCCCATCTTGAGTAAATGCTAAGACTCTCTCCAAGAAAGACTACAGATAAAGATGCTTATGTACTGGTGACAACTTAGGAGGATATGGATAACGAAGTATTTGTTTCTTAATTCTCTTGACAATAGGCACTGGGATCTTTTAATCTTCCCCTCACAGACCATACTGGCTTTTTTCAGAGGTGAAGGGGACTGCAGTTTATATGAAAACCAAGGTGTAGGTGCTGGGTTTCAGTGATGGCTGGTGACCTTTCAGGGAAGGTACTTATCAGTGACAGGGCATTGTCTAGCCCAGCCATTCCATCTGCATTCACAGCTGCTCTCTCTCTCTCCCTCCCTCCCTCCCTGTCTTTCACCTTCACAGCTGGATATCTTGTCACTCAAGCCTCTGCTGCCTATTCCTTCACCCTACCCACGAAGCATGCACTCTGTCTTGCCTATTTGGGTATGCAATTGTCACCTGCCTGGACAATAGAATGTTAGCAATGGGGTTATCAAAGCAAGCCTTTCATGAGTGAAATGGATCTGTTCCAAAATTACATCTTTATGAATCAAGGTCAACTTGAAAATCTTGTTAGTGGACTTGACATAGAAGTCATTCTGGAATATTTTTAAAAGTGATTTCAAGTTTTAGGTTTTCACCAAGAAAATGCTGGCAGACCTGGTAGACCTCGTTAAAGATGAAGGACAGGCAAATAATAAGGCTTTGGTGCAAGCTTTCCAGCTTACTTAGAGTGCGCTCCTAAAACCTCTCCTTCACCTACAGGATCAAAAAATACCCTGGTACCTCCATAATTCTCCCTCCAGTTTTCTAGGGTTTTCTTCCCTCTTTATTTCCTATTTCTCTCTCTAAAATACTCTACTACATCTTAACACTCTACACTTATCCTTTCTTCTGCTTAACTCCCTTTCTTCCTAAACCATTTTCTGTGTGACTTTACTGAGTTCCTTAACCAGGTCTAAACCACCACAAACACCTCTCACATCCATTAGGTAAGCCAAACAAACCGGCCAAAACATGTTATGCCCTTCCATTTATGAGCTTATTCCATTATAAATTTTACACCTTGTGTGTGATTTTTAAATGTAATATTCAAACTCCAGAACCCTTAACCTGATTAAGTTCCAGAAGAAGCAGCCCTTATTATCATTATACCCCAAGTTATTAGCATTTCTTGGTTGGAGGAGGTAAAAAAATATTATCCTTTTAAGTAAAAAGTAATTCATATACTATCCTTAGCTAAGTATCCCAAGAAAGCTTTAATAGTTTGTGCCTTTAATAGTTTGGACCTTGAACTTTGGGCCTGTTGCTCTCGCTTGGCTTTTTCACTCATGGCTGGCACTCTACCACTTGAGCCATGTCTCTACTTCTGTTTTTTTTTTTGCTGCTAGTTAATTGTAAATAAGAGCCTTGATTTGTCTACTTGTGCTGGCTTTGAACTGTGATCCTTTTATCTCAGCCTCCTGATTAGCTAGGATTACAGAAATGAAAACTGGTACCAGATAATAATTCTTAACAGTTGTAGTACTAGTAGTCATTGTCACTTTGATCCTCCTTGTGTGACCCAGCACTCCCTCAACTCTTGGCTACCATTCTCTACCCTGAAGAAACCTGCAGACACCCAGATCTTACAAATAGCAGTTCTATTGTTATTCCTAAAGCACTGTACAGACTCATTCATATAGGCCTCTCCTCCCATTGTAGAATTTGCCAGTGTAAGTATATTCAAAGTACTGCATACTCTCCAGAGGCATAATGCAACTTGTTTTCTTTATATCTCTAATTCCAGTGTAGTGATGCATACAATAAGTTTAAATAAAGAAACAAGCAGTTACTCTATTCTGACTCTTTCTTGCCCTCTGTGATTGGATGGCAGCCTGTGGCTCAGAGAGCCCAATAAAATCAAAGGCTTGTCTTTTTTAAAATGAAGGTTTGAAGCAGAATATCTGACAAAAATCATCTAAACTTTTGGTAACCTACGTTCACAAGCCTCAAGTAAATGTAGCCAGAATTTCTGATCTCTCACATCCTGGAATTTCTCAATTGCTACTTGAGAGGCATTGCAAAAATTCTCAACTCTGAACTGTATTACTTTGATGATGTGCCCATTTTCAATTGTTTTATATAACTTGGGGTTTATTGGTAAGGAAAAAAAGAATTCCTTGTTGGAACTATACATGGCATGGAGATGGGGGTTTTATAGACAATTTTTGAGTGTGTGTGTGTGCGTGCATACACGTGCGTGCACGCACGCACACACACACACACACACACACACACACACACACCACCCTCATTGGCAATAATGGCTCTTCAAAGAGCTGTCACCATCCATCGTAAAAATACATATTTAGAACACTTTAAAATGTGTGTATTACAAAAATGTTTTAAAATAAAAACTATTTACCCAAAAGACTAGAATGGTTCTGAAGAGTATTGTGAAAAATCCTATTTGAGACTTTAAAGAGAAATGGAAGATTCCTGACCTGGGAGATGATAAAGATTTCACTGGAACCATTAACATTTATTGTCTCTCAAGGGCTAAAACAGGTTGCTGGCCACATGTTTTTAGATTGGAATAAAAACACAGCCCATGTTCTAACAAAGAGTCTTGAATGTGCCTCTGTCGTGCTCAAAGGCTGACAGACACCAGTCGGTTATACTAACTAAAGGCACACTTAGAAGAGAATGCCATCGGGAGACGCTAGCCCAGGGACCTTGACTAATGGGTACTGTTTAATGTTCAAAGACCTCATCAACTCTGGTCACCGATGAGGCCTGCTTAGAGTAGTGCATTAAGACCTTGGTAGAGAAAGTCATTGTGGGAAATCTGATAGGACGAATTAGATAGTTACAGGGAAAACACTCTTTTTTCCCTTTGGTCCCAAGTTTTGATCCTACACGATTCATGATATCGTGTAGGAACTTATGCTCTTACACCTCCTGTATCTTCTTCTGAAGTCCTGACTAAAAAAATCAAACAACAACAATAACAAAACACATACACATTGAAATTTGAGTCCTTAAGTCTCACACTTAGTGCTTACTATCTGCTATGTTTGCTAAGGAAGGAAATAGGATGTTTTCGGGCTAATAGGGAAACATTTTTGGTGGTGAACGCCACAAAACATATCCTATCAATCCCAATGTCCTAATGTTGTAAATGCATTGTGTTTTTCCTCAGATTTTCCCCGATTCTTTAAACAAAAGAGTTTGGGGTTTCATAAGAGAGGGAATAAAAAGAGATAAGATTAAAAAAAAGGAAGAAGGAGAAAAGGAACAAGCAGTAACCACAGAAAGAAAGATGGAAAGTAAATAGGGAAAGACTGAATGATTTCAGGCATCTGTAATAGTATATGCTAAGTGTTAGCCTAAAGCAAAATGTCACAGGCAACTTATACCCAGAAGTCAAAAATGGAAAGATGGAGTGACTTAACCACAGCCACATGAGAAACACAGTTGGACATAAACAATTGGGGTAGGAATTGAAAGGGGCTCCTGTAGACACATTTTTCACATTTTTTACTACAGAATTCACAAACCTCTACTGGGCTTCCTCAAAAAAACATTACCTGTCCAGTCTGAATGGCCAGCTGGGTTTGATTAGGACAGCAATGTACCCCATAAGGGTGAAAGAGGTCTGGCCTGATTGGACTTTGCTGTACAGCAGAGGAAGTTAAGTCCCTAATAGTTAATGAAATGAACAGATTTCCTTTCTTACACCTGAAATAACCTGCTTTCCAGAGGCAGCCCCGTAGACTGTCTCAGAAAGCAAATAGACCCAGCTAAGAGTACCTTCAAAGCTTTCATTTATTGTCAAGACAGAATCAAATTGGTCCTTTTCATGTAACACATGAGTTAGACTGACCTAGCCATTCATACATAGCAAAGTAGTGGTTCATTGTTGCCTTTCTTCCTCTTTCCTGTACTGTTACAAAAGGAATCTAAATACTCCAGGGCTGCTAAGCCTCTCAATGAGAGTACTTAGCTCACATCAATGGTAATATGACTTAAACCTAGGCGTTTTAGGCAGAATGGATTTCTTTGTTGGCTATTTTTCCTCTTTTCACCGAGCTCGATTTCACACCAGCTATGTGTGCAAACCCATAATAAATCACTGGAAATGTAAAATACACTACAACTCCCCCCTCCAGTTGGCCTAGGTCATTTATCATTCTGTGGATTTCAAAAAGATGGTTGTGTTTTTATTGCAAAGGTCTCGTCATTACAGAAACTAGAAAAGAAAGTATTGATCACAATTAGATCATGTATTAGCAGCCCCTGTTGTCCACATTGCTGAGGATTTCAACCTAGATCATTCTCCCCTCTGTTAAAATTCTGGACAGCAATTTCTTTTATGTTAGAATAACTAGTAGAAACCCATAAAATGTAACCTAAAAATGTAATTATAATCGCCATGCCCAAACCAAGCCAGTCAATATCTTTGAGAGTCTAATAGTTTCAAGCACTATTACCTTAACGGTCTCACATCACAGGACTGATTAAAGAAACATTTTGTCTTTTTATCTGTATGGAATGGCCAGTGTAATCACCGAGGCATAGAGAGCTAAAATATTTATTAGTGAGTATACATCTTGGTTCAGGCAGTGAATGTCAATTTAGGTGTGGAAAGTTACAACATAGCTCTCTGTTCGATTCATTTTGAGGTTCCTCTGCCATTTCTGGAATGTTCACCCCAAGCCCAGAAAGAGACTTTTTTTTTTAAATCAGCCCCAACACCCAAGTAAACGCCTCCTGTGGGTTTCTCAGAGCTGCTTTTCTTCAAGAGAGTTCCAGCTGGTCTTAAAATGACCGCAACTATCAGAGAGTTAGCTAGCATGGACCAACAAAGACACAGCTAAAAAAAGCAGAGGCGCTCAGTAGGTGTGAACCACACGGTGCGACCACCCTGAGAACCAGTTCCCCTATCCATTCCTTCCGTACCAACAAACCAGACGGGGGAAATGAAACTATTCACCTGAGCCCTAATGATTAACAGAATATATAATCTAAAATAGATCAATCAAAATCTATTCTGTCATTGTATCCGAGCAAATTGTCAAATTCAGAATTGCAGACTTCAAGTTAGGCACCAAGCATTGTTTTCTTTTCACTGGGACTCTACCATCATCTCATTATGTAAGTTCAGGATCTAAGAAATGGGCAGAAAAGTGTTTTGCAAGCAACGGCAGAATCCTGGTCATTCCTCTAGAGGACTGAGTAACTCTGTTCCCCCAATTAGTTGAATGGGAAGGAAATGCAGCAACCCATCAGTTTCAGACACTTCAGCAGCGTCCTCGAATAAAATCTCTTACCATGTTAGGTGCATGAGTCATTTCACAAGTAAACGCATCCCTGGCATGTGTTTCCAAAGCCAGATTGGAAAGGAGTGGTTTGAAAAAAGGAAAAAAAAAATCTGCTTCATTCAGGGAAAAATAACACTGTGATTGGTAAAAAGGCAAGCACATCGGCCTCGTAGCAGGCTGCCTGGGGAAAGAATCCATTTTGACTTCGTCCAGTTATAAATAAACGGGGTCTCAGGCCCCTAACCAGGCGGCCTCAAGAAGGAGGGAGGAGAGAAGAGACACACAGCAGAGGATAGAAAGAGGAGAGATGGGCACTTCCTGCTTCCCAAAGAAAAAAAAAATCAAGCAAGCGAATGCCAACCTTGTCACTCTGGATAGCCAAAGAGATAGCCTCGCTCCCTTCTACCCACGGGTTAACAGACATGTCTAATACTTTTCACCTAGTCTGACTTGACAGATGCCTAACCTTAGCTACTGAGTGGAGACAGACTGATGGGCCTTGGCCATACGGGGGAAAAATTTTTGATGCTTCTCACTTATGACATGATTGATTTTCTTTCAGCAGCCCTTCACTTTGGGAAGTGGTGAGGGCTGGCTCACTGCGCCCCGGTGCGCCCTGACCCCCGACATGTGGCCGCTGCGAGGCTGGAAACCGATGACGGCAGAAACCTACAAAATCAATAGGCCCTGTCAGTCAGGGGCCAGGCGGACGTCTTTTAAAACCCCAATCACGACATGTATTTGCTGCATGGTGTGGGCCTGCTGCACACTTGAGAACGCGCTCCAGTCCACCCCTCCCCAGCCCCCCCCCATCCTTTCACCCCTCCCCAGCCCCCCCTTTTCTTTCTTTTCTCTCCTTCTTTCTTTCTTTGGCTCTTGGTTTTTGACTTCATTTTACCTCTTTCCTGAAAGCGGGGAGAAAGCCTTCACCTTTCAAGCAACCAGGGAGATGGAGCCCAGCCCCGAGGTTGACTCTTCGTGATTTTTTTTTGAACAAGAAAAATTCCCTGGAAACTATTTGAATAGTATGAAATAAATAGAACACCTTACTGCTGCCAACATAAACAGTGACATCATTTTTTGTCTTTCTTTTTTTTAACCTTATCTGGAAAGAATTTGAATATAAGACTTTTAAGTCTTAAAACCCATGAGGGCAAAGCCTGCCTAATGACCTAATGATTAAGGAAAGACTAAGGTTTAATTTTTCTTTTTTTAAGGTGAAACACACACACACACACACACACACACACACACACACACACACACAGAGCTTTGATGGAGAAGAATAAGGAGTAAGAAAATGGTTCAGTTTCCAAACAGGGTCAGTGTAATATTCTCTATTCACTGTGTAAGAAAAAAAACCCACACACAAATATGCATCTTTTCTTTGGGAAGCAGACAATGTAAAAGATGGCATTTAGCGTCTTCATGATCTGGAGTGGGAGTAGGGAGGGGGGATAAATATCAACTGTGACAAACCAAAAAGATAAGAGAAATACCATCAGTTGGAATGTTCAGGGACATAGAAAGAAACCCCACATGCACAAAAACAGAAAAAAAAAGAAAAAAGAAGAAGAAAGGAGGAAAGGGTGGAGACTACAGAAAAATACAACTGGGAGACTATTAAAATGTATAAGAGCTATGTGAAAGTATATGTCAAAATTTCTGGGATATTCTTTTTTGCTTTCATTTCAGAGAAATGGATAGGGTTATTATGCATCTTTTAAAATATCCACCAAGGTAAACATCATACATTAAAAATAAAACAAATAGACAAAAATCTGTGCTTGAATTCCCAAACTAAGCCCAATTAAAGGTTTCTTTATGGCCGTAAACCTGACAAGCTTACCGCCCCCTCCCTGCTTGCAGTGGGTGTGTGTGTTTTAATGTAATATTAATGAGCCGGGATGGAGGGTCATAAAAAGTGATAGGTTTTTGCGATGGTAAATTATAAATCGGTATTGATTTTTCCCGGCACTAATGCAGCCAGCTTATTGTAAGACACCACAGGCAAAGTGCACTTTATCAGATTAGACTGGGGCCAGTATCAAATATACATGAGAATAAGGATGCATTTGTGAGTTAGACTAGACTTTTCTTTCCTAACAATGCAGGAAAATTTTAAGGAGGGGGCCGGGGGGGGGGCAGTGAGACCAGGATCCTGGAAAATTCAACTTTTGTTTTTTCCTCCAAAATAAAAATCCCCAAAATTGTTGCTCTTGGGACAATTTGTTTCCAAATGAATAGAAGGTAGTAATAATACCAATTGAATTATAGATGGTTTTGGTTAAAGGCTGTTCTAAGTTGCTGGTGTTGATTTATATTGGAGTCTGTGCCAAAAGCAAAAAGGCAGGCTCGTGTCTCCTTCAGTGTGCCCAGCTGGGTTGTTACTGCCCTCCTTCCGCCCAACTATCACTGGGTTGGACCACGGCAGGGGGGCGTGAGGGGGGAGGTTGATGTTTCAAATGACCAAGAATCAGAGAAACTCCATTAGACATTTCACTGGACATATGTAGCTACCGAGAGAAGAGCCAAAGAAAGAATAAGAGAAAGACAAGAAAATGAACACAGTTCATTTATTTCCACAAAGACGTGGTTACACATCACCCGCTACACCGTATGGTCCTGGCCCTGAGTATGTTGTGCTTCGCCTTTTGTTCTTTGGAGACTCTTCTCCTCCAGCTTTGTTGGGAATGCTGGCAGCTCTGTTTCCAAACACTTCCCGACTTCTTCCTAATAGCTGCTGGCACCTTCTCTATGGAAATCTGCCACTTTCCTCCCCACTTGTACCAGGACTGTGGCTCCACCACGTGCCTGTGAGCCATGCCCAGCTCTGAGACCCGGGGTCTCAGCCAAGACTCCTCTCTCTGTCTCCATGGTGTGAACAAGAATTGGAAACCAGTACACTTGCCCCAAAATAGTCTTTTCTTCTTTTTTTTAAGAAGTCGGGGAGAACATGTGTTTATTGACAGTTCATTAACAAACATCAGCCCCCTGCAAGCTGTTTACTAAGGAATGTAGTGAAGTGAAGAAGTGTGAATATAAATAGCTAACAAAGGGAGAAAGAGAAAAAATATCTCAGGGCAGTTCCCCCCCTCCACGTGCATTTTGAGTCTGTTTTCTTTTCTGTTGGAAAACGGAGAAACAAGACTCTATTGAAGTTCTCTCCGTGACAAACAAGATCGTTAAAACAAAAGGTGTTGTGCACTGCTATCTAGAACATTTAACTAAAACTGAAAAGCTGGACCTTGCCAATTCTTCTCATTTTTTCCCTCCTTGTCTAAATTGAGAGATTTAAACAAATTTTTTTTATTTTAAGAGGACCAATGCCTTATGCATTAGGCAGCTGGGTCTGACTAAACATTTTTTAAAGAGAGAACTAAGCTAATGAGTTCCATAATACTAAGGTTAAGGCTCTATCAATGCTAATTCTTAAAATATGAAAGATGTTCAGAACTGCAGCAAAAGTTCACAAACAGCCAGGTCCCAAATCAGAGGAGCATAAAAATCTAAGTTAGGGTTAAGCAAAATCAGCCAAGAACGTGTACTATTCAATAAGGTGTTTCTCATTTGTTACATCAGTATTCAAAGTGGGCTGTAGTGAATGAGGGTAGTTAACTATTTCCAAATGTTACCAAAAAAAATTCACTACAATATTCCTGTATCAAAATGACTCCAAGAATTACAGAAACAGGAGAAAATGTCTTTAGACAAGAACAAATCAGGTAAAACCTAATAAAGCCAAAGGAAATTAGGAAAATAGGAGGAGTTTAATGTTTTTGCTGAAAAGTACACTTGAGTATTTGTATGTCAACTCAGCATTTTAAAATTCTTTCCTGTAAAAGTTAGAAAAGTTAACCCATTTTACATATTCTAATTTAGTTTTATTAGTGATGCCAAAACCTTAATCTACATTTTTCATAAAGTCATGTGGAGGTTCTCTCTGCTTTAGGGATAAAGCTAATAAACCCACACATAAATTAATGTATTTTAATTAAACGATATCCCATGAAATAATATTGTACACTAATGCCTAGAACAAGAACAACTTTCTTACTTAAGATCAGTACAATATTAAAATATTAAAACTCATTAAAAATTAATTTAAAATACTTTATAAATGTTTGAGTACTATGAGTTCTGTACTTTTAAAGGTTTTATGTTGTTATTGTTGTATACATAATGTAATCCACAAGCTGCTCTTAGCAAAACAGTATAAGCAGCTATGATTACTTTGAAGAATTACACAGATAATTGGTATTGTTTTAATTATTTCATCAAAATATTCATGCTAGAATCTTACTACAAAAGAAAACAAAATTAAGTTTAAAAAAAGGCTTGTAGGCATATATACCAAAGCAAAATTATACAGCAACTTCAATAGTTATAGGGGAAAAGCAAATCTACGGTACTTGATTCAAGACCTTCCTAGATGAAGCACCTGAGAACATCTAGTTCAGAGGAACAGAACCACATTCTACATGATGAAAATGAGGTACATACCGTGGGTATTAAGCACCCATTTAGGGCTCAGGGAATAGCATTCAAAACAAGTTACAACTAGCCTATATCACAATTTAATTGAAACTCCATTAAAAAAAAAGGAATATAGATTTTAAAACATGCCTGGAAATATCTTTACAAATCTTAGGTCAAATAGAGGAATGCCTTGAGCCCATAAGCTAATGAATATAAATGACTTGACATTTATTAAATAAATATTAGCTTCTACAATTTGTTATGAATGCTATTATTTGTACCATAAAGCTCAAAGGTACAGTATGACCAAAGCTTATAAACAGAAAAGGATGTATTTGGTAATCTTTTGTATTTAAATTAGCAATCATTTATTGAAGATTTAGTTCATGTTAGATACTATGTTAGGCAGTAGGGATGTAAAGATTAACAAAATTACACAAGTTACCTCAGGGTCTTAACTCTGTCTTATTGCTTGACATATTAAAGATACTTGATAAATACTTCTTGAATGAGTTAGTAACAAAATAAAATCCCTATTGACAAGAAATTCACAGTCTGATTAGTTTTTACTATTCTTGGATTTTTCCATTGCAATCACAGCTTGCTGTTTTTCAAAGTGCCTTCCATAGCTAAAAATAACTTAAAATATCCACGATCCCTTGAATTGGAGACCAGATTCCCACTGGCATTTAAAGGAAAAGATATATATTGTGGTCTAATAAGGGGCCAAACTTCCATCCAGCATCCTGTGTATTTACCAGAATTTCCCTGGAAGGAAATCCAACATAAACAGTCAGGAACTATGAAAGTCCTTCTGATCAGATCTCCTACAGGAGACTGCTTTGCCACTTCATGAGGTAAAGCCAGTGCAGGGGCTGCCACCCCTGACACCTGTTCTCACACGCCCCCTTCATCTAAAGGGCCCTGGGGGCCTGAGAGGCTGGCGCTCCTTCCTCAGCTCTATGGAAGAATCTCCTCAGAACAGCAACCATTCTTCATTTCACCCAACTGACAATGGCAACCCAGAACATGGTTAAGTAACACCAAGGCTCCTTTGGGCAGGAGGCCTTAAAAACAAAACCAACCAAGCAACCAACCAAACAAGCAAACAAACCCAGACATTTCATTTGGGTTGAAATTCTAAGTAGCCTAAGGATACAAAAGAAGAAAGGACCAAGATACCCCAAGGACATGTGTTAAGGTTTGGTGTGTATGCAATTTTGAAGAGCTACCAATCACAGAACAAGCTCTCTGAAAGTATGGCCGGCTTTGTATTTCGGATACCACAAGCAGATGATGTAACCTGAAGTCCACACATCCACGCATGGGGGCAAGGCCTCTTTTTTCCAGGATCTGTAGGATGCTCTCTAGAGTAGTACTGAGTACATAATGATGGGAAGCCACAGAACAAACCTGAACTAATTAAGCAGTAAGTTCAAAAACTACCTATCTTCAATACTGTTGGAGGGTCCTTTTAATTACTATGTGGATACAAGCACATGAAGAATGTCCATTTAGGTAAATGTATCAAAGATTATTGACTGGAAGACTAAGACTCCCTATTGACTTTATTCTCCTTTGGAAAATCAAAGGGAATAAGAAACAGATATTTTAATTTGGATAGAGGATGCTAAAACACAGAAGGGAAGGAGAAATGAGGGAGAGAGGAAGAGATGGAGAAAGGGAGGAAGAGAAAGAGGGAAAGAGAGAAGGAGGGAAGGAGGGAAAAGGGGAAGGAGGGACAGAGGAACAAATCCCAAGGCAATATGCTCAGAATTTGAACAGATTCTAGGCCTAGGGCAGGGTTTTGTTGTGTGTGTGTGTTTTTTTTTAAGTATCTGAGTATATTTCAGTATATCCTACAATCTTTTGTATGGGTAACCAAAAGAAGAAAAACAAAACTATATCTCCTTGAATAAAAATCCAAAAAAATAAGGAAGACTCAAATACTGATGACTGTTGTAATATTTGAACTCTTTAGTTAAGAGCTGCTTTCTCATGAATTTCATAAACCTCCAAATCATACCTGGAATCAGCATGAACAAGTGTTGGGGGAGGGACATTAAACACATCCACTCTAAACTCCACTCTCTCATTGCTTTAGTTGAGACTGTGGTCTCCAAATCTTCTAACAATTATACAGCAATAACAACCATAAATGTTAACTTTCTCACTTGGCTGAAAACTATGATGCTGTCCACAAAGAGCTGATATTCCTTTTTTTTTATTGGTGATGGTGGTGGTCATAGGGCTTGAACTCAGGACCTGGGTGCTATCCCTGAGCATTTTCTGCTCAAGGCTAGCACTCTACCACTTTGAACCACAGCATCACTTCCAGTTTTCTGGTGGCTAATTGCAGATAAGAGTCTCACAGACTTTCCTTCCTCGGGCTGACTTCAAACTGCAATCTTCAGATCTCAGCCTCCTCAATATCTAGGATTATGGGTGTAAGCCACCAGCACCTGGCAATAATAGTTCATATTTCTAAGTTTTTATCATACAAGTTTCTCAGATATTTTATCTGATGCCCTGAGTTTTATACTTCATTTACACTTGACTTTTTTCAGGCTACTGTTCTTATTATTTAACTACCACCATCACTCCTGGTTGGCAAATAAAGTGGAGGTAGAGCAGTTGAGACAATTTTAGTGGTACAAGAATATGAGCATTAAATAGCATCTAGCTGTGGCTGAGAGAGTGGCTCTCGGTTCATTGTTCTACTAAGTGGATATGAGCATCTAGAGTCAGCGCTAGCTGACTTGCCAGTCTTCAAGTCTGGGAAACTCTCTGGTGGGCTACAGCCAGCTACACCTGACAAAGCTGCTTTCTTTTCAACTTGGGTAGTTACTTGCCTTTGACAACAGGCGAGGCTGAACTGCTTCTTCCTATAGTGCTACAGAATTCCCTTTCCAAAGAACTTCTGAAGGGAGTGCATGTAAATGTATTTCCAGGAAATTCTAATACAAGTCTGGGACTGAGGACTATTGGGAGATGATCCCTAAAAATTCTTTACCTCTTAATAGTCTACTAAGACATAAGAAGATGCTAAATCTGCTTACTCCCTGTCTTGACTTTTTTGTTTACGTTTAACTTTCCTTCCTTTTCTTTCAAAGTTCTGGGTCCACATTTTCTTCCTGAATTTTACCTCTATAACAGCTCCTAAATGGCCATTATCCACACCAAAGCTAACATCCAGAGTTGGTAGCAAAGCTGCTAAAATTAGCCTCAGTGCTCTGAACAGACAGATTTCTAACTCCTAGGCCAGAGTCTGGAAGAAGGGGAGAGAGAAGTAAGAAGACTCCTCGATTCACATGCACAGAACCCTATGACTGTCAGGTCCTGAATCCAACAATGGGTAGGACCCAGAGATGGAGGGCACAGCAGAGGCCCACAGCATTAGCTCAAGGGCTGGTATTCTCCAACACCACTTAAGCCCCTTCATCAATAACCACTTTCCCCAGGAATGGTCCATCACAGCAAGGCCGTTCCAGCAGCCTGGCTCTTCCGTCCGGCAGGCCCTCAGGTCAGGGGACAATGGCGTGATGAATGCCGAGCTGCAAGCCAGCCCGTCTCTCTCAGCCCACCTCCTCCCACAGATTAAGATACAACGCGTTTTCCATCCCTTCCTCCCTGGTTCTCCTTTTTATCTCGGCGACACGGTAAGGCAGGTAGAAGAATAGGCAAAATTCCAGGACAGAATTTTTTTTTTAATTAAAAGTATTGGCTGTGCAATAGTGGCTCATGCCTGTAATCCTAGCTGTTCAAGAACTTGAGATCTGAGGATTTATGGTTCAAAGCCAGCCCTGGCAGGAAAGTATGAAAGACTCTTATCTCCAATTAACCAACAAAAGACAAACTGGAGCTGTGCTTCAAGTGGTAGAGTGTTACCCTGGAGTGATAAAGCTCAGAGACAGCAACCAGGCTGTAAGTTCAAGCCTATCTATCTATCTATCTATCTATCTATCTATCTATCTATCTATCTATCTATCTTCTCCCTTAGCTCTCTCAAGCTGATGAGTCTTGAGCAGGATCCTGGGCCCAAAGCTTTTCAAGAACACGTGGAAGGGTTGCCCCTCCCTGTACAGAAAGCAGCTATTATGATCAGTCACAGTGGGTGGGTGACAGGCAAGAAAGTGAGCCTGTGATTACACATTCTCCAGTTTTATTGGAAAAAGTCTGATATATAGATTTGATCATGAAACCTAATTTCTTGGCCTGGGCATCAAAACAAAATGTAATCGAATTTTTAGATTTTTAAAGAATGTACAGCAAACCAAATCAAATGCATGTGAGAACCAGATAAAGTCAAGCAAGCACCCATGTGGAGAAGCTGGGGGTATCAGGAAGGAAACCCTTAAGAATTTACTCTCTCTCATTCCACTGGATTTGCTAGACTTGCATCATGTTCACCTAGACCCCAGCTTTCAATTTAGTCATTCACCATCCAACTACAAATGATTATTATTACAACTTTTCAAATGTATTTCTGCTAAACAATCTTGTCAATAGGGAACCACAGTTTCTATCATTTCATAATAAGGTACCTAAAGGTCACAAAGAATAAATACGTCTCAGACCACATAGCTAGGAAGCACAGGAGACAAATTTGAAAGTTGAGACAGTCTGACTTTGGTATCTATCTTTTTTAAACCTGTATTCACAAGGGAACTTCCCATCCCAGAATTAAGGGATCTGAGGAATCTCAAGCAGCTATAAGGGGAATAACATTTACTGGTACCATTAGGGAGATAAAACAAACAAATTTTTATTTAAATCAGGGCTTTCTTCAATCAATCACGTTCCCTTGGACAAGATATTACAATTTTGTAGCCTCAAGTTTCTCCATCTGTAAAGTGGAACTAGCCCTTCGAACAACTAACTTACAGTGTCACAAAGTGAATACCAGGCAGCGGAAGCACATGTGTGGTCAAGGACAGGAGGAGCAGATGAATGGAGAGAGGAAGGGCGGGCAAACACAGTCATAATATTCAATGTGCAAATGTAACGATGGAGCCAGGTAATTTGAAGGGATGAGTAGGAAGACTGATGGGAGGGGTGACACCGATCAAGATGCCGTGTGCTCGCGAACCACTACTACATGTTGAATCGAAACCCTTTGTTCCAACTACAGATCATTTTAAAAAATAAATTTTAAAAATGGAAATAGCATTATTATCTCCTAATGGGCTTAGGGGTGGGCATTATGTGAAGCGATACAGGTGAATACACTGGATCAGACTGGATTACAATTGCTATGATTATTTTTATTATTTACATCTCACCTCTTTTGCTCATTCCTCTTGGCTAAAGCCACAGAATCCTGATACTCCTTTGGGCTGGAAGAACTCTTTTAACCTTTCAAAGCCTTTGAACGTGATCCCCGCTCCCCACCCCAATCCCTTATGATCCTGAGGAGGATCATAGGTGGGACAGGATTATTTCAGTTGACAGAGGGAAGAATGAAGGCCCAGAGAAGAGCAGAGGACGCCAGCATCACCAGCTACACACCATGTCCATAAGCCTGAACTTTCTCCCAGTGACACCACCACTGAACACAGAGCATTATGGGGCCAGAGGAGTCTGGAAATTTAGCCAGGGATCATGGCACAGCCAACTTCCCAGGCAAAATAAGACTTCTGAAGGACCAAGGCATTGGAATATAATACACCGCATTATTTGGATAAATACCTATAGGAAAAAAAATTACAAGAAGTAATTACTACTGACTAGAAGCTGGGCTAGTGAAATATAAAGAACTTTCTAACCAGAGGACAACTTAAGAACAGGCCCCAGACTTGCTCGGACAAGGAATAGAGTCCTGAGGTCTCAGTGGAGCAGCCCTGAGGGGAAAGCAGCCAGTGCTCGACTCTTCCCAGACACACATATCCCCTTCCAGCATCTAGTACATCGTCTGACTCCTGGTAGGTGCAGTGAATGAATGTCTATGCTCACAAAGACCAAAGAAGCCAATGAGCTGTTCTGTGGTAGCTCTGACGCAGTCTAGCAGTGTCCGCCCCTTTTCTTGCCTGAGCCCTTCACCTTCTGGTTGCAATCGTACTCTTCCTTTCAAGAACTGTCCCTGCTCCATCCTTCATGGTGTTGGAACTCCCACCAGAGCCAGGCAAACCCCGCCCCTGCCTGGAGACTGAAACTTGAGGAATCAGGCCTCTGGCTGGCAGGGTTCTGAGCCTGACCTCTTATGATGCAGCTCCTCATCACTGCCTTACATCCTCTTTCGCCCAGCATCTAATTTTTCAACTCTTCTCTGACTTTTCAGCCTATCCATATTATCTCTCCAACAAACCCCCTTCTTTCGGCTTACATTGTCAAGTGGCAGTTTATGTTACCTGCAACCAGTGGGCCCATGCTAGCCCAAGTACCAGCCTGTCTTTGAAGGGAAGAGTTCCATGGCTGGATGTTACACCATAGCACCGGATGCAAATCCAAGAGACTTAAGCGGGCTCCCCTGATCTTCTAGGTCTGTCTCCCAGCGATAACATGGCATAACATGGAGCTATGCCTAGGCTATTCAGGTTGCTCTTGATTGATTCAACAGCGCTATACTGACTTGCAATGTCTTGTTCCATTTCTCTCCTCCTATCTCAGACTTGGGTAAAATACAGAGGATGGAACAACAGAGGGAAGAAGAAAACTAATTTTGCATCTTCAAAGGGACCTTCACCCTTTGCTTTGGTCAGCAGCTTGACACCTGACTACTTGAACTAGCTTCTGTACACTTCCAAGGAACCCCTCTGGTTTCCTGGGTTTCCCCTGGCAGCCTCTGGCCTTGTCCCCCACAGACTCAGGCCGTCTTCTTCGTACCAGAGGAACATGGTTGTATTGTCCAGTGAGCTTCAGGGTCTCTGAGGCACACCAGGAAGTATGTGTGTGGCCTCCTCTGACCCAAAACCGCACAGCAGCTAGACAGCTGCAGCCTGAACCTTTCTCCTCCCCTCCCTTCTGCCCCTCCTTTCCCTGCCATCCCCCCACGCCTCCGTGCCAAAACTGGGGCTTGAACTCAGGGCCTGGGCACTGTCCCTTAGCCTTTTTGCTCAAGGCTGGTCCTCTACCACTTGAGCCACAGTTTCACGTCTTACTTTTTGGTAGTTAATTGGAGATAAGAATCACACAGACTTTTCTGCCCAGGCTGGCTTTGAACCCCAATCCTCAAAACTCAGCCTCCTGAGTAGCTATGCTTTTTCTTATTTCTGACAGAAACAGAAAGGGACAAATTAATGAGAAGGGGTGGGGCTTTCTGAAAGGCTCCGCCTCTATCCCCCAGATCAGAAAGCTGGGCTTCTTGGTCTATAATGAAATGCATAGTGGGGCCTGGATGCCAACTGCTGGAGACAAGTTGTTTCTGAGCCAAATGACAGGCCCTCTCATGTCAGACGAGAGAGCAGTCATAACCCTCTTCACATCAAACGATAGATACAAGTGGCCATGAGCTCTTGGAAAGCCTCGGACAAGTGCTTAGTCACCGTGATCACCATAATCCACTGCGATGAAAACCAAACCACCTCCTGTGATGGAAGTGGACAGACAACCAGTAGACCCGGGGCGGGGGCGGGAGGGGGCGGCGTGCAGCACTTCTTACGTGAGTCTTTCTCCCTTTGTGTGCAGCTCGGGGTCTTGATTGTTGAGTGTGGCTGTGAACCTGGGGGACAGGATTAGCAGCCACGGTTCCAACACTTGGACCTCTTTCTCCCTGTCTCATGATGGAAGGCTGTGCAAGAGGTCAAGTGCTGATCACAGCCACTCATTCATGCGTTCATTCACTCAAGACCTATTTATTCATTACAACAGCACTCAAGACATGCCATAACTCACTCCTTCCTTTGCAGTGGACAGTATCTATTTACTCCTGATTTTCCTGGCAAAGTGTGACAGGTCACCCTATTTCTGTGCGAAGTACTGAATGACACAGGCTTGCCATAGCAGGAGGACTGAAGCAGTGAAAACGCTTCTAGAATACAAGATGGACATATTGAGTGATATGGGAGAGCTAGACAAGAAAGCCGAAGTGGTCAGGGCATGGGGAACGTCCATGAAGAGATGGGTCAGGAAGTTTAGAAGAAGCAGAGCACCAACCTCCTGGTACAGAATAGGAAGGCTTCCAAACAAGCGAGAAGCAGCAGGGGTGCCGTCAGACCACAGATGGAACAGGGTAATGCACACAGGTAGAAAAGCACCCCATGACTCCATGAAGGGGCTCTTTCACTGGAGGTAGAATGGACTGTGGGACAGCCCAGAAAACCCCCGGATCTTGGTTCATATCACAACAATAGTCAGCAATCTTGACTCTGTAAAGATAGAGTTTGGGGCAGGGGCAGGGGGGGTTGTTTCGTTTTATTAGATAGAGGCATAACAGAAGAGGTTCTTTAAGGGCTGGGAAGGTGGCTCAGTGGTAGAGCGCTTGCCTTGCATGCCTGAGGCCCTGGGTTCGATTCCCCAGCACCACATAAGCAAAAAGGAAAAAAGCCAGAAGTGGCGCTGTAGCTCAAGTGGTAGAGCACTAGCCTTGAGCTGAAGAGCTGAGGGACAGCGCCCAGGCCCAGAGTTCAGGCCCACGACTGGACCCCCCCCACCCCCCAAAAGAAAACAACAGAAGAGGTTCTTTAAAGAAGGTGAATTTGGTGACTTACACCAGCTGCTTACAGGTAAGAGATCAGGAAAATCAAAGTTCAAGGCCAGCCCCAGGGAAAAATTAGTGACACCCTGACCCAAACAATAAGCCTAACATGGAGATACTCACCTGTAATCCCAACAGCATAGAAGATGTTATGTGGGAGGATTGGAGTCCATGACTAACCCCAGGCAAAAAGCATGAGGCCCAAGCCAAAAAATTATTAAAGCAAAAAGAGAAATGAGGGTACATCTCAAGTGGTAGAGCAACCTGCCTAGCGAGTATGGGTCCCAAAACAGACTCCAGTTCTGCCATTAAAAACCAACAAACAAAAAAAGGCCTCCCTGGCTACCATGTGGAGGAACAAATTAGAGGCGAGAACTACGCTCAATAGAACTATGTTCAATAGAACTACGTTCAATAGAAGGGTTCTGCAGTAATGCAGGCCTGAGTTACAGGGGTGCTACGAAAGGGCGCACCACGGCATGCGGCTCTCAGTACATGGTCACTACCTAGTACCATCCTGGGAAACAAACACTGGGCTCGACCCTGAGAAACAAGCCGCTTCCACACAGAACCGGGCTCCTCACAAAATCCCCTCTCCTGCTTTCACTCAAGCAAACACTGGCTTCGTCGCTTCATGCAAGTCCCTGACCATCCCTGGGCCTCATTCTCACGTCTGTGGGATGAGCAGAGCGGCATGCATGTAACTTAGATGTTCGTGTAAGCGCTCCAGGGACAGAACAGGCTGAGGACGGAATGGCTCGGCTTCCATCAGCGTGGGCCTTGAAAGCTCTTTATTTTGCTAGTTTCCATGTCAGAGATAATCTAACACTAGACATGGGCTAATCCTGATGAAACCTATCCATTTCCATTTCCCTCGGCACTGATAAGCCAATTGATCGCAAGAGCTGGTGAGATGCATAAGAACTCCGCAAACCAGTCCCAACCCTGAGCGGCTGTCACAGGCTCTGTGAAAATGCCCTCACATCCAGTCTTTGTGGAAGGAATGACAGGAGTCACAGGGGGAGGGGGAGGTTAGAAACCTCCATTCTGCCACTTACTACCTGCTAATGTAATCCTGAGCAATTTACTACTGAACCTTCATTTCTCCATCTGTAAAATAGGGTTAGCACCCCCAACTTCTTGGCACTAGTACGAGTGTTAAATAAACACACTCCGCAGAGCAGAGCCTGGTGTGTAGCAAGTGGCTGTTATTCATTGTTAATTTTATTATTGATGGTATCATAGAACACTGTTTCGTTTTGTTTCAGACGACAATATTTTGCATAGACCAGATGGTTGCTTAAAAAAACTATTGGAACCGCTCACGAGAACATCTTCAGACAGTTCATTGAAGAAGCAAAGTCAGTGGTTTATTTTTTTTAATTAAATAAATCTCCTTTTATGCAAGAGATGCTTTTGCAGAGATAGTCTTTTTTTTTAAACCTTACCACATATTTCGCCACTACTTCCTGACAAGCATGCACACATAGGCACACACAGGCGCACGCACGCACGCACACACACACACACACACACACAGGCACACACACACACACACAATTGTTCTAGTGTCAAGAAAATATATCAAGCCTGAGATGTTAACATTGCCAAAAGATGACAGTCCTTGGCAGTCTTAAAATGTTTGTCATCTTAAAAGTATTTATGCAAAAGCAGAAAATAAACTATTCAATATTGTAGTCACTTGAGGTGATTACAGCAAATCATTAAGGTTTGGGTTTAAGATGCTCTTGGAAGAGGGCTGGCCTACTCCAGCCCAGCAGGATTCTCCCTCTGCACAGCAGATTCAATCCCTCTTGTCAGTTCTGTCCCTTACCTGGGGGGTACTGGCATTTACACAACATAGCAGCAAAATGTCCCTTTATTGCCTGCCTAAGCTAACTTTTTTTTTTTTGGCCACGCTTTTTAAATTAAGACCTTCAGCAATTTACTAACTTCTCCAATCTCCATTTCCTCTTCCATTAAAAAAAAAAAAAAGTTGAGGTGGGGGAAGGGAGGAGGGGAAATACACTATAAGCTCATGGTTTGCCACGTGGGGCTGGGAGAATGGATCTGAAAAATGTTTTTGTTAATGGTAAAGTCATTTAAAAGGAATCACGGCGGGGTGGGGATATCTAAGCCTCCGAAGCAACAGCTTATTCATCTCAAACTTTCCTCAGCATTTTCCTTCCAGAGCCCTGAAATAAATCCTTGCAAGGCAAAGTAAGGGACCCTTTTTACCTAAAAGCCGGTCAGTGTTGTGTTCTTACTGGAGTAGAGGCCAAAATGATCCCAATGGTTTTCTCTAATGATTTTTCATCCGAATTAAAGAAATGCACAGCCTTTTGAGACTATTTATGAATGTATATCTTGTGAAGTTATAAATACTTTTAGATCCATTTCTCTTCCCTTCTTATGAAGACATTGATGTGTTTTTTCTGACATGCCTCATGAACTCAGTCAATCACAAGTCTTTCTTAATGGAAACCACATGTCTGCCTAGAACTATGTCATTATATTGCTGGGATTCTTGGCACAGCCAGGAAAAGGGGCATTGTCAAACCAATTAAAGTTTATTTACTTACATACCATTTTCTGGATCAGAATGTTCTTTCGTTTTTATGCTGATGCTGAGAAAATATATATCTCATCAAGTTGTTGTAATTGTTTTCTTTGGACAGATTTACGTTTCTTACCAATTATATTCCTGGTTTTAAGTTCCTTGGCATGTAACTAAAAATTTCTTTAAAAAGACATCTGGGAACGGCATCGTGAGGTGTTCAGTAAATAAGGCTTTGCACGTTTCACACCAAAATTACCGTGCTTGTCTATTTTGCTGCTGAAATGTAATTTTATAGGATTTATCTCCACTAAGGGGTATATTAAGAGCTCCACTGTTTCTTTTAGACTTGTCAAGGATTGAGCATGACCCACAAGGAGGGGACTTCTTGCTATCTGGCTCAGCAACTAAATCGAGAAGATTATGGGGGACGGGGGGGGGGGGAGAGAAGTTTCTTAAAGCCTCAGTGCATCCTAACTGAAAATAAAGATGAAAATTCTACTTACAGAGATCACCATGGTAGTGGGAAATACCATAGATAGTGGTTTAAATAATAGAATATAAATAGTAGAATAAATACTTGGAGGTACATTCCCAAGTAGAAGAATGAGCTCTTGAACCATTCTGAGCCTTCTTTTCTCGCCTGAGAAATGGGACCAATCTTCCTCATCCTGAAAACTATGAATAAGGAGAAAGCACCTTGTAATGTATAAAGCAATGTGCCAAGGCCCCTGTCTCTGACTATGTCTAGTCTTTGAAGTCTAAGTTGAGAACCATGTTCAAAACCAGCAAAAGTTAAGCCTAGGAGCAAACACAGTCTTAGATTCCAATCGAAACTGATTAAGAAATTAAACAAACGTGGTGGAAAAAAATCTCAAATTCTAGTGAACCTATGAAAGGAAAAAGATAGGTCAAGGAGTCAACCTAACCCTAGGGAGATGAACAGACAGATGACAGAATGCCAAGGGCCTCAGATTTGCCTTCTGTGGCTTTGATCTTTAGGGAGAAATGACCTCAGTCTATTGCTAAGGCTGATGGAGAAGATGGGCAAGTCATTAGTACTCTCTTCTTTTTAAGGCTCAGATGAGATCCCACTCCTTAGTCAAACCTCCTGTCCAGGAGGAACAGGTGCAAGGTCAGGTCTGAGGAAGCCACCCCGACCCCCATGGTCCATCTCTTCCTACAGGTGGCCATGGGTTAGAACAGGGGTAACCCAGCCACTTCTCCTTCTCCCCACTCAACACCAAATTAAATGACTCTACTACTCCCCCTTTCACTTCCCCACCAAGGAAAGACAGATGGGAAACTCCAGCAATACGAATAAAGAGCAATGCAAATCTTCTACTGACTCGATGAGCAAGCTTGGAATTATTATTAGATTGCTGCACAGGGTGGCTTTGACCGAATTCAGCAAGCAAGTCACCTTTAGCTTCTCTCCCCCCTTGGTCTTGTAGTTAAAGGAGGTTTCAACTTAGAAAATCAACTACACACACACACACACACATACAGCATATGTCTTTGTTACAGGTGGCAAATGTGAACACAGTGAGTCAACCTGGGAGATCACCCTGACGTCAGGGACGACTCTACTAGTGACAACTCAGCTACATCACTTGCATTCATTCTGAGTAAAGTCCTGTTTCTTGGAACCCTATGTCTAAGATTTCCTTTGACATTTGTAACATTTATGATCATATTAGCTTGATGTATCATAATGAGAATGACAAATCTTGCATTACTGTTTTACATTTCATTGCTTGAATGATTGTTTTTTTCTTTAAGTCATTTCTATTTAAAATAGAAAATTTAAAATCCCAAATACACCATTTCATTAAAACCCACAGTTTTTGCTCAAATTAATAATGCATAAAATTTATGGGTAACTTCTTTCATTGAGAAATATTTACATAGAGCTAAATGATTTTCTTAAGTTCACTTGGATTTTTGAAAGTTCAAACTAATAATGCAGAAAATTCAGGGTTGATGGAGGGAAACCCAAATAGGAAGACTGCAGTCTAGAATAGCTCAGGCATTAAACTGAGACCCTATCTCAACACACACACACACACACACACACACACACACACACACACACACGCACACACACACACACACACACTGATGTTAAGAGAGAGGAAGGGGAAAGGGGAGGGGGAGAGGGAGAAGAGGAGAGGAAAGGAGAGGCTTCTAGTTTATTTGTCCCTGCATCTTCCAGTAAGGTACCTATTTATATCCTGGCCAAGCTTAGAAGAAAACTCAGCTTCTTTCTTAGGCTCATCATCTTGTACAGACACAATTTGGAGAATGTGAGCAAGCAATATGGAGCTATAGAAAGAGTGGGCCAGAGTCTTCCTCAGGGGCGGATTTTTCCTTTTCTACTTCTCTCCTGTATCGCTTTCTCCTTGGATTCTAACTTAATGCCAGCAAAGAATCAGAACCGAAGTATTAGTGGTATCTTCCTGGAAGGATATTTTATTTACTCAGAGCCAGAGTTTCAGCCAGGTGGAATAGCTCACCCACACAATCCCAGCTAGGCGGGATCAGGAGGAGGTGAAAATCAGGACTGTGACAGCGCAGGAAAAAAAATTAGTGAGAACCTCCTGTCATCTCAACCAATAAGCCAGGAGTAGTACAAGGGGAGGGGTAGAGAGGAAGACCACAAACCAAGGCTGATCCCAGGCAAAATAAACATGACATCCTACATGAAAATTAAAACACAAAAGGGAGCATGGATCAAATGGTAAAGTGCCTACCTAGCAAGTGTGAGGCTCTGAGTTCAAACCCCCCAAAGGGAAGGAAGATTGAGGTTCACACACACACACACATACACAGAGGGAGAAGGAGGGAGAGAAGAACAGAGGAGAGAGAGAGAGAGAGAGAGAGAGCAAGCATTCAGCAGATCTGTGTTAGGGGATCTCTCAACAGGTTTGGCTCAGAGCCCATTGGGCCTGTGTCTTAGGGATGAAGGCACCTCTCACTCCATGGAGACTTGGCATCCTTCAGTGTGATGCCAAGCAAAGAGCCTAGAACAGGGCACTTTGGGTGGGGTAGCAGTGTGGCTCTAGGGTTGTTTAGCTGTTTCACTCTGTGAACTGCTCTGCTATAGTCTTTAACCTCTCTGAACCTTCTGGCAGAGTTGTTGTGAAAATTCATTGGAAAACTGAAGAAAAAGCCCAGCACCCTGCCTGGCACAGGTAACAGAAAGGTAAGAGCTGCTTCACATCAAGGTGCGTTTTATATGTAGTACTTGACTGAAACTATGCACTAAGAAAAAGCGTATCAGCTTCAGTCAGAAACATGTGATGTGAAAGCCCCCCCCCAAAAAAAACACATTCTGGATTCTAGAGGTGCCATGATGGGGCGGATCCTGCAACAAAACAATTTCATTCAGTTTCCTGAGGATCGTATCCCTGCTTCTGGCAGTCTGGCCTCCACCCTTGGAGAATAAACAAGTAGAATAGATTCTGGGTCTCAAATCCAACTTTAATTTACTGGTGACCTCATGGCTTTCAGGAGTATTACACAGGACTTATCTGGAATTCACTCTTTCCTACGCCCTCTCTTTTATTGGCTAAAATGTGGTGATCATGCCGATATCTTGGATCATTTTATCTCAAAAGGAATTTTTCTGGAAGTGTTTAGTATTATGTTAATCAGATCATGAACTATGTCCAAGGCCTTATAAATAACTTATAAAAGCATATCATTTCTTAATACACTTCCTTGGTAAATTAGTGATGGCTGTGCTTCAATTTTCCCTAATTTTTATGAAATTCTGTTAATTAACTCTCCTCCTACAGACTAACCACAAAGATGGACATAGAGCTACAATGGTGATCTGGAAAGCTCTGATTTTTTTTTTGCCTTTCCCCCCAAATGGGGGACCAGATGCTTTGACTTGCCCCAACTCATGTTTAAGAAAGTGACTCTGAAACATGAGCTTGCTCTGGATTGTGTAACTGCATTCTGGATGTGAGTTTGTGGAGTCTGGGAAAAGGCTAGGAATGTGAGGCTCTGGTGGAGAGTGAGGCAAACCTTCACACAGTGTCTTGAAAAGCTGCCTATTGAATAAAGGCTACTTAAGTACTATTCTAGAAACTGGACACTTCTACCTAGTTGTAGTTTATAGGTATCCAGTAAAAAAACAAAAACAATAATGATACACAGGCCCATTCCTGATTTTAAAAAATCAGGCTCTCTCATCATGTCTAAATTGTTACAAGCTATGAAACATACTAACACACTTTAAGTATATGATCTCCTCCCATCTTGGCAGAAGTCCTAAGGTCCTAGAAGGTCAAGTTCAATTTTAGAAATCTCAGACTCTCAGTTCCATTTGAGTACTTGGGGCAGGGGGCATCTGCAACTGTACCCTACCCCTATCCTTCCCTATCTGGCTGTACCTCAAGTGTCAAGGGGTCTCTATCACATGAGCACACACCCCAATGTCCCACCTTGTCCTCCACAATCAGCCCTTCATCCACCTCTCAGGACAGACATGTTCACGCTGAGCCGTTCTCAACACAACCAGACCTTGAAAGCGGGCTTAGGTCCTCTGGGACAGTAGATTCCTGAGGAGCAAGAGCTCTAAGTGTGACCGAGGGAGAGGCAGGTTCTGAGTGGCTTCATGAATCCCTCACCCCATCAGGAGGGGGGTGACAGGGAGATCCAAGTGGGGCCCCTCAAAGTGCCCAGCCCCTCCCTGGGACACCTCAGTGTCTCAGAGCCCAGATTCCGGTGTCACCACACAGACCACACTTTAAATTCACTACTGGGGGGGGGGTCCCTTTCGCTTCCTAGTCCATGACACAAGCTGGCTCATACACCTCTCTAGCAAATCCCCCAGGAAGATGACCAGGACTCCTGAAGTAGCAAACACACAGGGCCGTGCTCACTGTGGCGTGCCCTCCTTCCACTACCCACCGAAGTCCCAGTGGCAAAGCCCACAGTGGCAAAGTGCTCCTCACAGCATCCTTCCACTCGGTGAGGGTCTGCTGAGCACGGCCACCCGACCGAGCAATGTCTCCACCTGTGCATGTGCTGCCCCTCTGCTGCACTGGCCCAGCCCTTCCCGCCACCAACTCCTTCTGGTCCTGAAAGATGTGTCTCAGAATGAGTGCATCCGCTAGGAATGAACGAACTGTATCTCCTACCACTTATGGCAGCCATTCCCTTCCTCTTGGTTTCCAAAGTATCTTCTTTGCAACACAATGACTGCCCTGGAGCTTATGAAATTTTCATTAAGACCTCCATTCCCACAATGTGAGCTTCCTGTGACCAGTCTTGTGCATATTACAGAGCTTGTAGGATGAACTGAACTCAGTCGCTGGGGGTTTCTGCTCACATGGGACTTTCTCACCTGGACTTTCCTAAACCCCACTCTGCAACAGCACCTCTCTCGAGGTCTAGACCCGATCCTGTGAGAAAGAAACCTTCCTTTACCCCACAGCTGCTTAACGCAGGATGTGCGTCCCACGGGGGCAGGCTCTTTGTATAGAATACTTTGTATATAGGTAACGCTAGATGGGTGAGTGAACCCCCCAGTCATATCCGACTACTTCTGCTTCCTCCAACTTTGTTTTCCATGTCATTTTGCTAATCTACCTACCTTTCATATTCTCCTTTTCTCAATAACTGGTTTTTACTTAAAGGTATCATAAACACAAGCCAGGAAGCTGAAGGCAACCATAAAAGTCAGCACATAAGATTTAAATTCCAATTTTTTTTTCAAAAATCATCTTGGAGGCCCCCACCACAGCTTTCACTGGAGACTTCGAAGCCTTTTGGAAATGTTGACTTGATTAAACACAGCTTAGAGTCCCCACGCGAGCCAGCTCGCAGAGTGTATTATACACGCTTCTCACCTACTCCTGAAAATACCCGCAGCCTGAAAAATGTAGTGCCTACAGCCTAAGTATTTCTCTGTCCTGGACACTTCAAAGACTTAGCCAAAATTCCACGCTCCTCAGATTTGCAGTGAATGAACCTCAAATACACACAGTTTTTGTGTTTCCTTTGCTCTTTGAAAGAAAAAAAAAAACTCACAGAAAAAGAGATAGAATGAAAGAGCCACATTGATGGCCTTTACCAGGAGATTCAATTCAGATCGAGCCATGCCTCTGATATACCCATGATGCTACTAAAGTCTGTGTAATGCCCCAGAATAGCGGGGGGGAAACCTGACAATAACCATTTTAAAACAATGGAGACCTAACTTAAAAATATCAGGACATGTGACTGGTTTCTGGAGAAACTCCCAATTTTCTTGACATCACCCAAGACATGACTACATGATTCCTCTACAAAATGGGCAGCTTTTAAAATTAGTTCAGGTTTTTAGAAAACTATCTCTCAAAAGGATCCATTTATTACTATCGTCATTATTACTATTATCTTAAAACTGTTCTACAAAGAAGTTTCCACTCAACTGGTCAATCTCTGAGTACAGTGCATCTTGATCAGCAGCACCCCTTCCATTTTTCTTTCCCATCCCCTCTACCATCTATCCCAGCCCCACCCCTTGCCTCAAGTTCGAAGGATCAGTCCTTAAACCTTCTCTCCCGTGGCTAAGAGGAAACATGAGATGTTTCCGGGCCAGAAATGAGATGTTGCCAAAGCAACATTGGTGGGTTTGTGCCTCTTAAAGTGCTGTAACTAGACACAAATATTTTAAAGCTATTCCAAGTAGCTAGTCTTTGGGATTATAAACAGACAGTAAATTAGTATGCCTCAGTGTTTACATGGTAAAAGTGAAAACCCAGTTCAATAGTTGCCGATGGCTTCAAAAACATGTTATTCGTGGATCTACAGTGTTCTCCTGTATTTGCAATTAGTCATTCTTTAACAAACTTAAAAATTCACTGGCCTCCAATAGCTCATGCCTGTAATGCTAACTACTCAGGAGGCTGGGACCTGAAGATCATGGTTCAAAGCCAGCCCAGGCAGGAAAGTCAGTAAGATTCATCTCTAATTAACTACACTGCCCTGCTCCACCCCTATCCCCCCTCCACAAAAAAAATGGAGCTGTGGCTCAAAGTCATAGAACACTAGCTTTGAACACAAAAGTTCAGGGACAATGCCCAGGCCCTGGGTTCAAGCAAAGATAGATAGATAGATAGATAGATAGATAGATAGATAGATAGATAGATAGATAGATAGATAGATAGATAGATACCATCATTTTAACAAAAAAAGCATTTATCTGTTGTTACCAACACAAAAGCATAAAAACGTGCATTAAAAAACAATTCTAAGACTAATAATCAAATTTTTTTCTACTATTGGTTTATACTGCTGTTTTGCTGGATAAACTTGTTCATACAACCATTAACAACTTTCTGAAAGACAGTAGTATTTAGAACAGCAGTTCTTCAATGTGTTCTCACGGAACCCAGAAGGTCACTAGGTCTTTTTAGGGAGTATTATGAGGACCAAACTCTTACTAATCATACTCTTGGGCTGATGTTTGTACTGAACCTGCAAAAGTAATTATGGGAAAGGCAAGAATCAAGGCAATGACACCAAACTATAGATAGCATTACTTTTTTTACCATCACACACTTGGGAGGGTTATGTACGTGTAGTGTACGTGTGTATGAGCGCACACACACCCCATTTACTAGTGTTCTTTTTTTTGCATGGGGGGGTCCGGCCGTGGGGCCTGAACTCTGGGCCTGGGCGCTGTCCCTCAGCTCTTCAGCTCAAGGCTAGCACTCTACCACTTGAGCCACAGTGCCACTTCCAGCTTTTTTCTTTTTGCTTATGTGGTGCTGAGGAATCGAGCCCAGGGCCTCAGGCATGCAAGGCAAGCGCTCTACCACTGAGCCACCTTCCCAGCCCCTTCACTAGTGTTCTTAATGTCATAGATTATTAATTCTACTAAACTTGTAAAACTATGACATGATACATCCTGACGCCTCACATCTTAACGTCCTGTGAAATGTGAAATCCAGATAAAGCTTTCTACCTCACTCCACAGAAAACGGCTATTTCCAGTTAGAAGTAAAACACCAGCAACTGCTGGAGTTTGGAAGTTCAATGAGTTGCTTTTCTTTTTTTCAAAAGTTTTTTCCCTAGAGATTTCAACTATCAAACTGTGCCTAGTTGGACTCAAGTATGTGGCAAACTTTTTTCTCAAAAGTAAGCTAGGAGTCACTTCAAAGAGAATAATTAACAATATGTGATGCTCATGACAAAATTCAAGTTTTTTTTAACCATTATGAGCTTGACAGCTTCCAGATAACTTTTGCTGAGATCAGTGGTGATGTTGATGAATGTTAGGATTATTGTCTCATTTTTATTATTATTACTTTGCTAGTACCAGGGCCTGAACTCAAGGCCTTGGTTTGCTAGACTTGGCACTCTACCACTTGAGCCACACTTCCAACCTGGCTTTCTGTTGGTCATTTTGGATATGGAGTCTTGAGAACTTTTCTTCCGTGAGCTGGCCTTGACCCGTGATCCTCCAGATTTCACTTTTCTGAGTAATTAGGATTACAGGTGTGAGCCATGAGCACCTGACTATGAATTTTTCAATATTGTATATGAAGCATGTCATATAACTTAGTGGGCAGCATATTTCCAAATAATGCAGGTAAAAGACAAATTAACAATATCTAATTAAAGAGTAAAAGTGCTTTTTAAAAAGCTAACATGCTATTAGCTTCTATACTGCAATGAATATTTTAAAGAAATTAACACTTGTCAAGTTTTGGTGCAGTACTAAATAAAAATATTCACAATGGTCTGAAAAAAATTATTACATACTCCTCCTTTTACTAACTGCATATATTTATGAAGCTGAACTTCCTTTATATACTTTAACCAAAATGACACCAGCAACAGACTATAGAAGTAGCCAGATATGGTAGTATATGCCTGTAAGTCCAGCTACTCGGGGGGAATAGGAAAAAGGATCTGGCATTCAAGGCCAGCCTGGTTAAAGGTAGTAAGACCCTCAAAAGCAAAATACATTGCCAGGCGCTGATAGCTCATGCCTATAATCCTAGCTACTCAGGAGGCTGAGATCTGAGGATCAGAGTTTGAAGCCAGCCCCACTCCCCCCTCCCCAGGAAGAAAGTCCATGAGACTCCTATCTCCAATTAACACCAGAAAACTGGAAGTAGCACTGTGGCTCAAAGTGGTACAGTGCTAGTCTCGAGCACAAAAGCTCAGGGACAGCACCTAGACCCTGAGTTCAAGCCCCACAACTGACAAAAACAGAAAAAATAAATACAAACTAAAGGACTTGGGCTGTGGGAAGTGTGGGGCTCTAGGTTCCAGTATCCACCCCCACAGAAAGAGTATACAGAAACAAATGTGAGAATCTTGTCTCCTATTGTCAGATAGTAAAGAAACTTTGTCTGATTTGGAGAAGGGAAGGGGAATCACAGAAATGGTGGGATAAAGGGGGAACCAACGCAATACTGACTAGACATTATGATACTAATGCTAGTCACTAGACACTATGTTGGAAATGAGCTTTACAACTTTGCGGGGAGGGGAGTCTTGGGGGAGGGAAAGAGAAGATAACGACGGAGGGGTAACACTCTAGTTACATACTTATGTAACTGTAACCCCTCTGTATATCACCTTTACAACAAAAATTTTTTAAACATAGAACAGTTCCAGACTTTGTACTAAAGGCTTTGTTTTAGAAAATAAGTATTTTATACATGTTGGGCTTGCTAGTACTTTTTGAATTTAAAAGAATTTCCTCAAAAAATGTTTCAGGCACATAAAATTTGAATTCATAGCACAGTGACTTTGGATACGTGTGTGTGTGTGTGTGTGTGTGCGTGTGTGTGTGTGTGTGTGTGTGTGTGTACATATGTCTCCATAAGCAACCTGTCTTTGGATGTTCAATAATTTTGAACAGGTGATGATTTTAAGAGAGAATCACACAGTGTGACTTGACCATGATCTCAGGGCAAGACATCAGTCCTATCAAATAAGGTGCGAAGTGAAAGGAGCCCTTTTTCCCATCAGCCAATTCACTCGTTAGGTCCCATGGCATTGGTGTACAAACCTTAAAAATACCGTTTCTCAACTTTCCCCTATTACATTTTCCATAATCTGAAAATATAAAGCTCTTTCCCCAGATTGCCTTTCTAATTCTTTCTATTCTTGTTCCAGCGCAAAACGATTTGCCAACGAAAGTGCTATAAACAGCCCTGTCCTCACTGACAAAGGCAATATGCCGTCAGCCTGACATATACCTCTCTTTTCCGCTCATTGTCAACCCAGTGATTGATGGTGTAGTTCATTAATGTGGGACGATTGTCAGCTTTTCCTGAATAAATATAAAAAGAAACAAAGAAATCCCCACCCTTTCAAGCCAGAGTGAATTATTTCCTATTTTTCCAACCTGAGGCTTAAGAATCCACAGGGCATTTGTTTACTTTTAAATTCAGGACTGAAGTATTATATAGTAGTTTCAGGATTTTTGTCATTGGATATTTTTTGTAGTTCCTATGTTGAATGTAGAGAAGAAGAATAACTATATGGAGGAAGGAATTCAGGTACCTCTAATGGCACTTGAAAGCAATACTTCATCTTCAATATACATAATCATGCAAGAAATTATCACCTTTGGAAAGCTGTAAAGTAAAAGGGATCTGTCATATGTTAAACCATGCGTAGGAAGAATCACAAGGACAGGAAGTGATGGAGTGGATAGAAAGCCAGAGGACTAATTCACAGCTGGGCAGGAAAGTTGGTTAGTATCAGCGTTCATCAAAAGCAAGTTTTGTGGAAATAAGCAGAACAGATCCTCCTTCTGATTTCTGTTTACTTATGATGAATAGTTAGGACCGATCTCTCTGCCACATGCATTTACCCATATATAATCTAAAGGAAGGGAAGAGGGTGACATCCTGGTTGCATTTGCTAATTGATTCAAAAGTATTGCCTTGGTGACTTTTCTCTGTGCTGGTCTCCTTATCTTTCTGTTTGAACTGTTTCAACTGGGTCTCTGCTAACTCTGTTACTCATAAGATCAACAAACACCATTGGGTGTGTCTCGCTTTTAGTTCTGGTGTGCAGAAAAACAAGATCTGAAACAAAACCTCTTTGTACACATGGTGCTCGCATGTTCATGAACACCCCACATTCCACCCTGGGCTTTCCATTCCTCTACAGGTTTTCTTGGGTGGTAATGTGCTAATGACAATAATAATTTATTCTGAAGATGTGCTAAATTTCTTGAGTTGAATTGTGAAGTATTTTGAATACCACTGGAAGGCACAGGAAACTGAGAACTGTAGGGAAGAAAAAAAAAAACTGGCATTCTGCCACCACTTGAAACTCCAATCTGACTGTAATAGAAGGTGATTACCCAGGACTAACCAGCAGGCCTTGGATGATTTCCTCTTAAAATGACAGCTTGCCTGTGTAGCCTGAGTTCTCAGGGCTCCCATGCATGGCTCTTTCTCAGGATGTTCTAATTTTTAACAATGTAGGTAAAGGGACTCGAAGCCTAACAATGGCTTATATTATTGTGCACTGGGAATGTGCCAGAAGGCACCGTACTAGGACTGCACATATGTTACCTCATTCAATCCACGCTCCCAGCCTGTTAGGGGCAAACGATCATCATTCCCATTTAAACCTCAGGGCGAAGGGACTCAAATTACACAGGTTACTTCTTCATGGCTACATCTGAGAACGTCAGGTTTGTCACCTAGCCCTAACACCAGAGCTCAAACTTCAGCCACCTGGGATAGGTGGTTTTTTGATTAAGCTGGAAATGTGGAGAAAACCGTTATCGAGGACAAAGACAATCTTGAGATGGCTTCAAATGCTTCTCAAAGTTGTCTGACTTCAGATGTCTCATTTCCCCTCACCTGAAGGTCAGTTACAGCAAGCAGCAGAGTAGTTAATATCAAAATCCTTCTGTACAAAGTATAAGCAAGCTCACAGGTGCTAACTGTCTTCAGATAAGTGGAACTAAAAGATCTGGGATGGGAATGTGGGCCTTTCCAATATACTATCATTTTACTTGCAAAGTACAAAAGTAAAATTACAAAAGTAAAATTAGAGCCAGTGAGAGAGATGCATGCATGGGAGGGATGGATGGATGGATGGATGGATGGATGGATGGATGGATGGATGGATGGATGGATGGATGGATGGATGGAAAGATCCAAATCCTAACAGTATCACTGAGTGGAAAGGTGCTTGTTGTCCCCAAATTTCATTTTGCATGTTCCTACCTTGTCATAGTATAAATTCCATGTTTCTCACATAGCTAGCTACCAAGAAGAAAATTCTGTTTAGAAATTCTCCAGATACACTGCCTGTCAGATTTTCTCCATGAATTCAGTGGATGATACCCTGGAATTTTTCAGGATGTGGGATGGCTAAGAGACCTGAGAAGTGTAGGCTGAAAGTGGCAAAGCCACTTGGAATCAAAAGCCAGTCTCTACATAACGCAAGAGTGCTTCATAAGTAACCAGTCAGCAATCTGCCCACCCATACTTCTTAAACAAGCACAGCAAAATTTTCCAGCTAGTCACAGAATAGTAAAATTCAGCTGTGTGGGAAATGCAGAAATTTTTTAAAGAGAAAAAAGTGCCCTTCTATAAACCCAATGCCTTATGTATCCCAGTGACCAATGATGGCAATATGGAGGGTCCCATAGCTTCACAGAGAACTATAATGTGCCTATTTGATGAGATTTGTCAGGGCCAAGACTTGACATTCATTCAGAATGCCCCACCAATGGAGGAAATAATCTGTAAGCACAGGAAATTTTTCAATAAAACCTCAAAGCATTCCCAATTGATAACCCAGCTCACCTTTAGAATTTTATGAGGCAGGAGAATGAAACTGCACCTGTCACTTCTTCAACTACAAGAACCCAGCTCACAGTAGCTCCCAATATGTGGGTTCTCCTCCACATCACCAGCAGTGAGAGTAGGTAAACTTTCTTTTTCTTAAAGATCCATTGAATTGTGGGCTAATGACAAATACAATGAACCAACCCTGATAATGTGCATACAACAGATTAGTTCTGAATTCTAAAGGATTCTGCCTTCCTATTTTCTCCCCCCAGCAAATTGAAAATTACATTTGTAACCTGATTTTAAAGCACTCTGAATGTGCATTTCTCAGAGCTATTAACTGAGTTTGGATAGCATTTTATATATCTTTCCTGTGCATTATGGGATAACCCTGGGGGAGGAAAACTTAAAGTCACAGGGAAGAACAGAGCAGAGCTACACATCTTTTTCATCCCTTCTGTTTACAAGGAAACAGAGCTGGGTGCCGGTGGCTCACTCTGTAATCCTAGCTACTCAGGAGGCTGAGACCTGGGGATCATGATTCAAAGCCAGCTGGGGCAGAAAAGTCTGTGAGACTCTTATCTCCAATTAAACACCAAAAAGCTGCAAGTGGAGCTGTGGCTCAAGTGGTAGAGCAGGCACCTTGAGCAAAACAACAACAACAACAACAAAAAACCCTCCTTAGTGACAGTGCTCAGGCCCTGAGTTCGAGCCCCAAGGACCAGCATGTGTGCGCGCACACACACCCACACACACATGTGTAATATCAACTTTCGAAATAAAGTACAACAAGTTAGAAAGATAGAATGGCACAGCTCCTTACCCCTTTAAGAATTTAATAAATACCTCTTTCTACAAAAATATTGCATATTTAAGGGTGTCACATCCATTTCTACGGTTTCAGTGCCTTTCTCCTGAAAGCTTGCCTTGAATTACCATGAAGTAAAGTAGTCCTGTATTAAAATATAGAAAAAAAATCAGTTCATCTGAAAGCTAACTTGCACCATAGGACCTTGGCATAGTCACAGTGCTTAATAGTTCAAGTGCGGCCACTATTTACATTTTACAGGAACCCAAACCTCATGCCCTCTCCGTCTACCATCACTGCATGCAGTACTGAGCTCCTGCCTGGTAGGGCACTGGAGAATTGAATTCGAAACACTGTCAAGATAAGAGTTCCTTGTGTATCTCTGCCACTAAAGATATAGGTCTCAGAGAGGAGCCTCTCCACCAAGCAAAGACAGTGTTGTTCTCAACACAGCCAGACTGGGAGGGTAACACTTCCGGAAGAAGTTGAAGTCTTTGGAGAGCTGGGCAACTCTGGTAATAGCAGAGTGGTGCCCCCAGGGGACTTTCACGGGGTGGACACAGGGAGTCCTTCACCATTGTCCCAGGGTGGTAGCAACTCTGTCCATTTTTACAATCTAATTTTACAATAGATTAAATTTGAAAAGGCTAGATGATAAAAGAGAAGATGTATGGAGTATATGAGCAGAAACCAACCAACTCTGTCATTAGTGAGTGCAGTATATTTATTCCCCTTTTAGAAAGAGAAATTAGTCAAGAGCCACAATCACCCAGCAACCTGGGAATCTTTCCCAAGTAATTCATCGTTAGGTTTACAAATTCACAGGACTAATGGCAGTCAGGGCAACCCTTTTAGATGATGGCCCACAAACATTTGAGATTCTCCTTGATGATAAAATTCAAGTGCAGAATCCATTTGTCAGACTATACCCAACTATGGCCAGCGATACCCAACGCATAAGAAAGTTTTGTTGCTAAATCAAGCAGGAAGAAGACCCTTTGATTTCTGTCTTCTATTAACAGAAGATTTCTGCTCTCTACCTAGCTCTCTACTTTATGAAGCCATAGAAATGAGTCTGACTTGCAGAATTCTATTTTTAAAATTTCCTCCTATTTACATACGCTTTACTTCTCAAAAGAATGTTACCTTCCTATGAATGCGACATATAACAAAGGCAGTGTCAGGAATGAGCTGCTGGTGGGGGCTTTGTTTCTCGCTTGCCATGTTTTGATTGGGATCTGTGTTAATTCATGTGCCCTCATCATGAGACAACTGAAAATTATCATTGTCAATACAGTTTCCTAACAATCCCAGAACCCAGACAATTAGATATAAATAAGTCATTGTCGGCAAAATAAAGAATGTCATCTAATGTCTCCAATGAATAAAAGAAACAGCTGGAAAGGGAAAGGGAAGAGAACGGAGACAGAAAGGGGGACATATAACTTCTTTGGGGGGTGGTCTCCTAAAAGAAGAAATGTCATTGAATCACAAAAAGAAATGCTCAAGAATCATTCCTCAACACTTTCAAGCTAACTCCTCAAAACAGCCTTTCTGAAATGCTTTTGGATGGATGTTTATATGTTAAATCAACATTTAAATTGTGCTACAAAGCTTATTGTGCACTACATAAGCAGTTCTAAGACCTCTAGAACAACATAGCTTTGGGTCTAGTCCACTGAAAACACACTCTCTCGGCACATGAAAATTTGGTTCGCTTTGGTTGGAAAAAAGTGAGGAATGTGCTTGCGTCCAAGCTAAAAGAGGGTCAAGGAAGCGCTTTTAAAATATATTCCTCCATGAATGACCAAGAAGCCAGGGCCCTTTGTGCACCTGAGTGATCAGCCAGCCAAGATGCAGATCAATTCTGAAAGAAGCATTCATTCCTTCAATATGCATTTATGCTCGTCCCCAAAATGCATAGTTCCAATTTTTTTCTCAAAAATAGGAGTTCAGAAATTAGAGGAGTTAGAAACACATAGATCTTGTTTGTTTAAACCAATGGTAAGTATCAGGAGTTGTGAAGGGAAAAAAAATGTAGCAATCAGAAGATCCTAGTTAATACAACAAATGTTAGCATTGATTTTTTTTTTTGGCCAATCCTGGGGCTTAAACTCAGGACATGGACACTATCTCTAAGCTCCTTTTGCTCAAGACTAGCACTCTACCACTTGAGCCACAGCAACACCACTTCTGCCTTTTTCTGTGTATGTGATACTGAGGAATCAAACCCAGGGCTTTATGCATGCTAGACAAACACTCTACCACTGAGTTCTAGCATTGATTTTACACAAAAGATTTTCTCCAAATTAGAACACAGCTTCCTGGCACAACATAGCGCAAAGACAATGACACATTTAATAACAACATGGGCAACATATCTTATTCACTAATCCGTGAGAACCGTTTTATGTTCACTACTTCTCAGGACACAACCTTGCCTAACTAGTTTGAACAAATAATAAGATTTTCATATGTAAGACATTATTTCTTCCAGAACAAATGGTACCAAGCAAAAGCAAAAGGAGATTGCTAGGAATATAGAAGTATCCTAAAACTATAATTAGAATCACAGCTGAAGACTTATATCAAAGATGTCCATCATGGTGCTATTTATGATCATGAAGACCTAGAAATAACCCAAATATATCACAGTATATACAACAAATCATTAAACTATTTCTACAAATGTCTTAATAACATACAATATCTTGGAGTTGGAGGCATGGTTCAGGTCATAGAGTGCCAGCCAATGAGCAAAAGCAAGAGTCAGATACTGAGTATGAGTCACAATCTCAGATTGGGGGGGGGGGGAGGAAGAAAGACAGAGAGACCAAGAGAGAAAGAACAAAAGAAAGGAAGAAGGAATAAAAGAAGGAACTAAAGAAATAGAAAAAAAGAAAGGAAGGAAGGAGGAAAGAAGAAAGGAAGAGAGAAAGAAAGAAAAAAAAGAAAGAAAGAAAGAAAGAAAGAAAGAAAGAAAGGAAGGAAGGAAGGAAGGAAGATATCTCACTGGTCATTAGTTGCATGTCTCATAATACTGAACTAAGTTACAGGATTCAAAGTAGTCCATGTGGATTTTTTTTTTTGGGGGGGGAGGGTTGTGGGGCTTGAACTCTGGGCCTGAGCGCTGTCCCTGAGCACTTCAGCTCAAGGTGAGGACTCTACTGTTTGAGCACAGCGCCACTTCTGGTTTTCTGGTGGTTAAGTGGAGATAAGAGCCTCATGGACTTTCCTGCCCAGGCAGGAACCATGATCCTCAGATCTCAGCCTCCTGAGTAGCTAGGGCGACAGGCGTGAGACACCAGCACCCGGAAGACCATATGGATTACAAGGTGGTATTTGTAGTTAACCTCAGTTTGCTGTGCATGATAATCCTTGAGATGTTTAGATAAATAAAAGAGAGAAAGGAGGGGAAAGGAGAGGAGAGGAGAGGAGAGATATAGATGTACTCTAGTTAAGAGAGACAATAAGCCATGTTTTAAACAAAAAAGAAAACTATAAGAAATAAAATAAGTTCCAAATGCCTATCTCTGACTAGCAATGATAAAGAATTATTCTTATCTCCTTTCTAAATTTCCTCCCTAAAGTCAAAATGGCTTGATTGTTTTTATCTGTTTAATAAATTCTAATTCACAGCATCCCTTTTAGACTTAAGGAATATCATATGCTAGAAGATGATAGCTTTCACTATGGACTCCAGATCGCTCCAAGGGTCTCTGGCACTCAATGGAGAAGCCCAGCCCAAGAGCTTCATTACTCTCCTCACCACAGTGGCTTTGCCCTTATTTATTCTATGCATATTTTTAACTTGCTGTCAAGTGAAACCCTTTACAATTTATAAATAAGGCAGCCTCCCAGAAAAGTGAAAGGTCTTGCCCAAGTTCACATAGCTTGTTAGCGGAAGATCTCAGATTAGAATTAAAGTGTCTGCATTCAGATACGCCAGTGTCTACCATGTGGTTCTGTCTAACAAAGATAGTGTGTTTTTATTCCATCCTTTCGCAGAAGTAAGAGACACAGAAAGAACCAGCTTCTCCTCTACAACTCTCCTCGCCCAGAAGCTGTAGAACTTGACCAGGGAGCCTTAGTTAAGAAATGGACTGGAAACAAGTTGAAAATAAAGGATAGCTTCACTGTTGCTAAGTTTGTCTTAAAATATCTTTGAAAATGATCGCTGGTCTCCTTAACTCTCAGAGTAAAAAATTATACAATGACTATGAAAAAGATAGTGTCTCCCAAGGACAACTTCTTGCCATCCATCAGCGAACTCTTATAAACATCTCATATAAAACCAGAAGAAAAAAATGTTAAAAAATAGTTAAAGAATTCAATTGTATGTGATATTAATGTGACCAATTCTTTCTTTTTTCATGCAAAGAAAGCATGTGGAAAACCTTAAAAAGCATCTCACTGGGCACTGGTGGCTCACACCTATAATCCTAGCTACTTGCGAGGCTGAGATCTGAGGACTGTGGTTCAAAGCCAGCCTGGGTAGGAAAGTCCATGAGACTCTTCAATAAAAGCTCAGGGAGGGCACCAGGCCCTGAGTTCAAGCCTCAGAACCTGCGTGTGTACACGCGCGTGCGCACACGCGCGCGCGCGCACACACACACACACATCAAAACAGCTTAATCCCATTAAAATTATGTTAATCTAAAATTCAGACAACCCTCAAAAATATTAACGATTGTACCAAGATACCAAATACAAGGCCTAACCCTCATTTCCTAAGTTGATGTTGGAATTATATCTAAATGATTATACCTTGTAATTATGCATGAGTGTAGTCCCAAGTCTAATTATTGAAGATCTACCAGAACACAGTGTGGGCAAATTGTCCAAGATGTGTCTAACCCGCAGAAACTCTTGATATCCTTGCAAACAAGGGGAAATGGATGAGTAGGTAGAGAGACTCAGACAGGATAAGTCAGTTTTCAGGATTCAAATCTAAATAAATAACCTGGCCTGAAGAGATAACCAAAAATATACCTTTGCAGATATAAAACCAACTTCTTACTCCTTACAATACCATCAGGATTCTACCTGCCTGTTGCTCCTCCATGTATTCTAGTGTTCAAAAAAAGTATTTATCTTTTTGAATGCAAAGAGGAAATGGTCTATGCTAGGTTTAAAACCCCGGAAAACACTCCCCCAGAAGCATGACTAGTTTGCATCTTTTGGACAGCTAAGATCAAAGTGATTTAAAATGTTTATTTTTAAAGTAAACCATTTACACTGATCTTTACAAAAAAAGTTTTTTAACCCTTTCAGAACTGTATTGGTCTTGACAACGCTTACAGAGATGCCGAAACCATGCCCCACATCCAAGATGGCACCAGAATGGCTTAGCCCGGTTTATCTGACAGAAGTTCAAACGTCGGCTCCACAGGGAGGAGAGGAAGATGGGGAATAGATGATGACTCATATATATGGCTCTTTGACTGAAAAAAAATGCTGCAAGAAACAATCCTGAGAAGAAATCTTAAGACCTGCTTTGGTGGATCACTTAAGAAGATAACTTCTATGAATGTCCAACTTGTGTCTATGGAGAAAGAAGCTGCAACTCTAAGTGTATTCTCATACATTACAGGCATAAGCCGTGAAACAGTAGATGCAATATGTCACAAGGACACAGAGGGGGTAGGGGTGCTAAGCCCTTCTCCTTTTTCAAATCTGGAGAATGACTTAAAATTGTACCAGGGGTCACTGTAAGAGGGGAGGGGGGAGGAGGAGGGGGAGTTTTCCCAGCCGCCTGACTCTATTTCACATCTCGAACGCACAACGCTCCTTTTTATGAAAACCCAGTTTAAATATTAATGCGTGTTTTCTTAAGGAAGTGGAAGGCAAATCAACTTCCTGGTACCCTGGGTATCTGATTTCTAAAATGGTTGAACGCTGATTGTCACAGGTCGGCCAGATGTGAGGGGTGAAGCTCTATAAAACAAAAACGGAAAGGCCAGCTCTGCAGGCTCTCCTGCGCGGTCCCACGCCTCCCCGCACTGCACCCTCTCACAGTATATTTTTGTTAGCTGGCTGCCGGAAGCCCTCAACTGCCCGACTTGTTTTGTGATCCTATGAGGACCTTCCCAGCCCTGCTGTCAGCCCTGAAATTAAGAGTGTGTTTGTGTTAGTAAGTTGGGGATGGGGGGGTAGGGGGAGCAGGGAGAGGGAGCTAGCTAAAATAAGAATTATCATAAGCAATGCCACTTTAGCAGAAGGGAGGTGGGAGGTGGAGGTTGGAGACCCAAAGCCAAGACCTAAAAGTTTGCTGCTACCAAGCCTATTTTGAGCAAGCCTTTGTTCCAAACATTCAAGCTGCCTCCTGCACCCAGAAACAATGTCTTTTGTTACCAATCCCCTCCCCCCCTTCATTTACTGCTGCCCATTTGTTTACTGACATTTTTTCAATACCAGGTAATACAAAAGGTATTTCCTCATATTAATTCCAAAATGTCACCAAGAACAAAATTTGGTTCTAAAGGAGCCTGTCTAACCAGATAAGATGCCCTTGGTTAAGAAAAATGAAAAGAAATGTCTCGTGAATGCAAGCCACACAGACCTAATAAGAGCCTGTACTTCGCCTTTTTTTTCAGACTGTATCATTGAGAAGCCATTGGCTTTGCAATGCTCTGACCTGAACAGGCTCAAGGCCTAGAAAATGCTGACAACCATGCAATCTGAAGAACATTCGATTTCCATATGAGTTAAGTCTAATACACCTACTGTCTGGCTGAACTAATTCTGTCCCTTCCCCTAAACTCACAGGTTGTGGTTCAAGACTGTAGTTCCCCAGGGTGGGACTATGTCTGCAGATAGGGTCATTAAAGAAGAACTTGAAAAGGAAACGAAGATCAGCACGAGGGATCCTACTCCTACTCCAATATGGCTGGTGTCCTTACAAACATGAGAACATCAGGACAGACACCATGGCAAAACCTTGGGAGAAAGAAGCAGAAAGGAAACCAGCCTGACCTACACCTTGACCTTCCACTTTCAGCCTCACCTGTGAGAAAGTTTAAGCCATCCATTGTGGCCTTCCAAGCTGGCGTACTCACCAAACAACTGCTCAGTTGTTGGGTTTTTTAAAGGGGGAAGGGGGGGCGGTCATCTTAAGCAGGCCTTTTAGGTTACCAGAGGATGATCTATACATAATAAAGCAATTTTCAAAATTGAGGCTGAAGGAGAGGAAGACACAGGTCCATCATGGAAGAATCACATCGTTACAACTGGAGATGAGCACGCTGGCGGGATGCAGCCAGCTTTCTGGGAGTGAAAATAAGGAAGGCCAGCCAATTTGTGCTCAGAAAGTCTTTTCTGGAAGCAGGTTTTGAAGGGTGGAGATGAGAATAATTTGCCTCAGAGGATGGTATGGATTGAATGTTCTATTGCATCACTGCACTGTTTGATGTGGAGTAAGCCCTCAAAGTAAACATCAGTTTGAAAATACCGTGATCTTCCCTATCACAAAGCTCCAATATCCAGACTATGTTTTCAAGAGCCCATCGCTGGCCCCTGTGAAGTTACAGGGCACATCCTGGAGCTGAGCTGAAAGCTCCTTTTAGAGATAACTGAAGTGTGCAGCAACCAGCGTTCCTAAGAAAGCTAACAGGCCTGTGACTCCAGAACACAGGCAGCCTCTGCCCGGGCTGGCTCCCCTCTCAGAACCTCCATTTGCAGCCATGTCTGCTGTATTTCTTCTCTGTAACTGCGGGAAGGATATATTGACACTGCCGAGGCCCATGTGGGGATACAGGAGTGAGAATCTAGAGAGGTCTTCCTTGTCTCTCTTGATATGAAGCATGTGAAAAATCTCAAGAGATGTTACTTGAAGTGTTTTATGAGGTGAGAATTAAATGAGATAATGTCTCTGAAAACATTCCACACAGACTCTAGCACCTCGAAAATAGATCGGTAAGATTTCCTGAATTTGAGTCTAGAGCGCTTGCCTGATTGGATTCCCACTGTTCTCTGAAACATTGGAGAGCAGAAGCTAGCCCATGCTAGCAAGATCGGATTTCCACCCTCTTGCCTGTGGAAACTGCTCTCTCGCGGGCTCTCTCATTTAAAAGGTGAGCCTCCATTTAGCTCACAATGTAGCTAACAATTTCAATAGGGATCATAAAGCTTGTCTTCGCTGGGGAAAATTTTAAATGTTATTTTTTCCTCAATGTGAACAGTATTTTTAAACAAATTTATGACCAACCAAAAAAATGTGGGTTCCCAGGTGTTTACCAAGCCTTCTGAAGAGCCCAAGGCTCTGTGCCCAGGCCCCACATGCCACAAGTCAAGGTCGTTACGACTAGGACCCACGTAAGGACAGCTGGGTACACGTTCTCCAGCCAACCAAAGCCTGAGTTTGAAAAGCATGGATCCATTTATAGCCAGCTCTATCCTTGGATCAAAACTGACCTGGCTAGAGGACCCACCCAAAAAGGCAGACCTTTCTTGACCTCTTAGCTGGTCTAAAAAGGAAGATAAGGCTAGGTGTGGTGGCACACAAATGTCATCTCAGCACTATAGAGGTATAGGCAGGAAAATCCTGAGTTCCACACCAGTCTAGACTACATAGAAAGAATCAGTCTCAAGATTTAAGGAAAAGAAGAAAGGACAAGTTGATAAAGTTCACCCACAGAAGATCACAAAATGTGAGCAGATGGCCTTAGAAGACCAGCACCAAACTCTCCAGGGCTATGTATCTATAAGAAATAGAACATAGGCCATAGATGCAAACAGCAGATGGGATTTTAATGATCTTGGGGTAGACACAATTTAAAAAATGTTAAACTATCATGTAAAAATAATTTTAATACTTTCATTGAACCCATCATATCTAAAATATGAACATTTTAAATGTGCAATCAATAAAATGATTGATATATTTTACCATCTTAATCCTATATGTGTTTTGTTTTGGGGCTGTTCTGTGGGTTGTCCCTGAGCTTTTGTGCTCAAGGCTAACACTCTTACCACTTGAACCATAGCTCTACTTCTGGCTTTTTTGGTAGTTAATTGGAGATAAGAGTCTCATGAGCTTCCTGCCTGGGCTGGCTTGGAACCTCAATCCTCAGATCTCAGCCTCCCGAGTAGCTAGGATCACAAGTGTGAGCCTGGGCTGAATGTTGGTTTGTTTATTGTGGAGCATCTCAGTTCCAACTGGCCACCTACCACATGGTCTGCAATCACAGCTGGCCAGTGTTGACTGTGCCAAATAGAAGAGCTAGAAAAAAAAGTAGATCTACTGGCCACCTACAGACTGACTTTATTCTTAGCTTCTGTCGTGATTTAATTTTGTTTTAAGTCATGGCCATCATGTAAAATCGAATTTCACCTTTAGATACCACCTTTTGTCTTCTGTGGAAATGTCATGTTGGGTAACTCTGGGTTCAGGTCCTCAGGATTAACAGGTTGGGCCTCCACACAGGCCCATACACTCAAGAAATATTCCCTTCCCTGTCTGTAGTCTCCCTCCACTCCTCAATACCCTGCAGCTCTTGCCCAGCTACATCCCAGGAGGTATAATAAATAGCAAAGTCACAACTTCATAGAACTAAATAACATCAAAACTATTGGCTTGTTTAATGTGGTAAATTTTGAAGCAAGAAATGTATTCATGCATTTGTACTTTCTTTGTTTTCCTACCACTTACTGGTTTATATTACCGTGAACCCTGCATTTAAATGGGGTCACGTACACAAAAGAAGAAACAAATCCTTGCTTATTGATTCAGGAAAAGACGGAAATCAGCCTAGGGAAGGAAGGGATGCTGTTTGCACGTTTTCAAATAACTGAAGCCATAAGACTGAGAAGACCACAGAGCATTAAAACATCTCCTTAGTCAAGAGCACTATGGCAGGCAGCCTCCAACCATACCAGTGTAAGATGCGTGCGGTTTTTCTGCCTGTGTCACTGCCTCCCACCTGAAGCTAAGCATCCAATTGGTCTCCTCTCTGTGGTTCCCATTTCCTCTGAAGCTCCTTTCCTTTTTATTTCCAGTGGCCCATCTAGAAGTCATGCCCAAGGGCATGAGCTTTCCCACAACCCCTTCCCTCTCTCCCTCACACTGGACTTGTAAGGACCTACCACTACTTTTTCCATGAAGCTTTCTCTCCTCATCAGAATCATCCAGGGACAGCTAGATTGGAACCAGGGTCTCAGCTGGAGCTGCAGGTCATGCCATCAGCTGCCCTACGGGCTCCTTCACTTAAGGCCCATAAGCCACTTTATCAACAATATTCGGTCTTGTGTGGTGACGAGGACCAGCAAAGCCAAATCAATCCTTGAAAATCCCTTGAATTGTTCATAAAGAATAGCACACGTGCATTCCCAGCATTATATAGTAATACAAAGGTCTGAATGTCAGCAGATTTACACCTTGGACTTGCTAGGCAGACAATGATTAGAATGGAGAACATTGTTCAAGTTGTTCTTGTCTTAGCATTGCTTTTTCCCTTTTATTGGGAAAATAAATGCATACACGACGAAAATTGACTGTGATGATAATTTTGTAATAGATATCACTGGGTAAGCATTTACAATGTGCTGAGTCTAAAACAAACATTATAAATATTCTATGATTTAATCTTTGCAAAAACTCTACAATGTATGCATCATTCTTTTTCTCCCGATTTTACAGGAACAAACTTGGAGTAGCCAAACAATTTGCTTCAAATCATGTAGCTAATAAGTGGCAGGGGTAAGAGTTGACCCCCCACCCAAGTCTGTCAAAAAGTCCCTATGTTCAACAGCAAAGCCAAAGCCTACAGCTTCATTCCTCCTGTCTTCTGGTTGTAAATTCAAAGTATATCTATCATTCCCATCTAGTGACTACTGATAGATTCACTCACCTCCTCTCCATAAGACTCTAAGCTGCCCCCGATCTTGGAGCTTTCCTATATTCCTTTTCCTCCAAACATTTCTGAGTCTTCTCCAATCAGCAAGAGTCCAGTAAGTGTTTACAGATGGTCAGTGTTTAGTATCAAGAGTTCAGAAGACACCCAAGCCAACCGTAATTCCCACGGCTAGAGGAAAGTCTTAAAATGTTTATTGTTTGGAGTCTACTGGGGTGAAGCGCCCCGCATTCCCTCCTAAGACTCCATGAGAAAGCACTTTAGTAAGCTACCACATAATTTACATTTTCTCATTTGCGTCTGTAAAAATTATAAATCTCTCTATAATTTCCCACAACATTTAACAGGAGCATATTTAAACTAAGAAATGTCTTGTGGATATAAATGTCAGGCTCACATAACTAAGTATGTCACGTTATATAACTAAATAATATCCTAGACTTCCTGTGTGTGTCTGCACAACAGTACTGGAAATATAAATGGGAAAAAGTAAGTAATAATTTATGAAACTGATTTGCATTTCCAAATATAAAATGTGTAAAATCCAACTAATTAGCAAGAGTGAGCGCCGAGGTGTTTCTATAGCAACTATAAAAATGCTAAATTATTTTTTTTCTCCAAAGTGTTTTATATCTGCCTCATTAATGTTTGTTTTTCCCATTTGTTTTGTGGATATTTCCAAAGTGAAAGGTTTCAAAGATTGCAAAGACTCTCTACTTTCTCGCAAGGTTCAAGATGAGGTTTCTCACCAAGAAGTGAGTCGTGCCGATAGCTGTGTGCATTAAAAACTATATTTGGTAGGGTTTCTTTTATGCCAGAGGCTACATCCTTTGTTCTTAGCCTCCTCCTAAATTCTCCTTTTTCTCTTGCTGACCCCTAAGAGTTTCCTGGCACAGCTCTACTAAGAAGACATTAACTTAATCTAAGTTCAATTTTTCACTTTACGCCCTTTGTAGCCATCTTGGCAATGTCTGAGGAAGTCTGATCCTAGCAGGAAGTCTTTACTCAACTTAGGGTCCTGAAGAATCCCCAGGAACATCTGGGAGACTCAGCAGGGATCTCAGCCCCTAGCTCTCAGTTCCCCTATCTGAAAATGAGGCTGATGAACCAGGACCTGTCTCTAACATTCTCTGTTGCCTTCCATGCCAGTTAAATTCCTTCACCAGAGTTTTCTTCTCTTTTTTTTTTTTTGTCGGTCATGGGGCTTGAACTCTGGGCCTGGGCGCTGTCCCTCAGCTCTTCAGCTCAAGGCGAGCGCTCT